>NC_088932.1:5915000-6060000 GCF_038396675.1 Hydra vulgaris | reverse complement strand
AAGCTACAATAAAATCTATCTGAAGCTAAAACTTATTTAACTGCTTAAAATGGCAATACATTAATTTAATTTTTAAAATCTTAAAACTTTCTACAATATTTTTGTTATTTTTTGTATAAAATTTTGTAAACTTTCAAAATTCTATTTTGAACCTATTTGCAAATAAAAATCCTCAAAATTTGAAATCAATAATTTAAGCGAAATAAAACTCTATAAATATTTTTAATATAAAAACAAAATTTGAATACATATAAAAAATTATTTTTTGCAAAATTAAATGTAATTGGCTATAAAATCTTAGAAAAAAAAAGATTTCAAGTAAATATTTAGATTCTAAAAAAAAAACTAATCTATAAAACAGAGCTAACCAATTTTATGAGTAAACTGAGATGTACACGTGATTGGTATTGGTAATGCAAAACTTGTTTTAGCAGCCATTTTGACACACTCTGTGTGTTGACTAACAGTTGTATAATGAATTAAGTTAGATACAGATTCATTTGCAAGACATTCTTTTGATATGGATTCCTCAAATTGTAAACAAACAGTATACTAAAAAAAGAAAATAAATACAATATATTCAATATCTAATAACAATTCTTTTTTACCTTACCTACCCAAAAACGTTATAGCTGTTTTTTTTTTCCCATTCCTAGTTGCATTTTTTTAAACCATGAAATTAACATGCGGTAGTGGTGTAGTAGTAGTGTGCTTGTTTCTCCGCGCAGCGGCCTTGTTTGTCAAGGTTCATGTTTCGGAGTTATAGAGTTGAGAGAGGGTTATAACCACAATTAAGTAGCCTCCTCGTCTGTAGTGGCTTTCTGGGACTTGGGGAGGTGAATTAACAAAAAAACATAAGAACAAAAAAAAACATATTACTAAAAAAATGAAAACTTATGGTAAACATAAAAGAAATTATTATATATTTATTTTAACACTATAATAATTATGGGAGAAAAGAAGATATATGGGATATTATACAGTCATAATTTTTTAACTTTAAAAGATATTTTTGATAACATTAGCAATCTTTTGATCAAGGTTAGATCTACGACATAAAATTCTAAAGAAACATAAAATACATAGATAAAATTCAAACAAGGTCTTAAAGTAGTAACATACAAAGACAATACAGGCCTTGTTACAAGATTTTGTTGCATAATGGAAAAATGTAACACAAATAAATGTAACTTTATTCAACATCCATTTTTACATCTTTAAAGGTTAAGTTATGTCAGTTGCGCATTTTAAAGTACCGCATTGTAATTAAATATAATTCGATAACAGAACAATATAACATGACATTATCGCTTAAAGTCTGCTTTCTCACAATTTAGTTAATTTTTTTAAATGAGGGGCATTTGTCTAGGGTGAATTTCCTAATGGTAAAAAAAATTAAATAAAAACTACCAACAAAATTTTTTTTAAATTTTGGCAGAAAAATCTTCGCCTACTAATCTTAAACTAGTTAAAATAATTTCTAATTGATGTTTATTTCTTAATTGATGTTCATTTCTTAATTGATGTTTATTTCTTAATTGATGTTTATTTCTTAATTGATGTTCATTTCTAATTGATGTTCATTCTAAGATCAATCTTAAAACTTAATGATAATGAGATAACTTTTGTTAAAAAGCAATTTCAAAACTAAAAATTTTTTTTTTTTATAAATTTGTTACATAAAGTTTACTAACAAAATTTTCTAAATTAATTTTGCCTACTGGCTTGATTATGGTTAATCCTGTAATGCATTTATAAACAGTTATAAGCATTAGGCATTTTTGTATAATGGCACTTTTGAAACAGGATGAAAAAATTTTTTCGATTTGAAACTATAAATAATAAATTATTAAATTATTAAAAAATAAATTAATAAACTAATAACATAGATCATCCAGGTCTCATTTAAAAAATCTGGAAAATTGTTTGGGTGAAATATCCGGAAAAAATCCAAAATATATTTTCCTCCTGATTTTGCTTTTAGCTGAGTTATTTCAAAATGAGTGAAAAAGCATAAAAAACAAATATATTACAAAAATATACAGCTAAACTTGCATGTATGGAAAATATTTTGGATACCGGGAAAAACTAAAAGTTAAGAAAAATATCCAAAATGGCGGAAATATCCGAAAAAAGATAATCCCTGTAGTAAAAAAATAAAACTATAAATAAACAAATAGTTGAATGTAAAACGAATATAAAAAAGTAACTAAAATTAAATTTGATATAAAGAATTTTCTTTAACATGTATGGAAATTTTAAAGGTTGTTAATTGTAAAACTTAGTGTTTTAATATTTAAAAAAATTAAAATTTAATTTAATAAAATAAATTTAAATTTATTAATATTTAATAATAAAATTAATTTAAATATATAAAACAAATTTCAACTAAAATTCTAAAAAAAAAACGAAAAGTAGAAAAAAATTTATTTAACTTATCTGTTATTTTATCTAAAAAAAATTCTTTTACAATTGTAGTGAAAATGCTTTTTACAACAATTAATTATTGCTTAATATTTTCTGCATAAATAATTTTAAAAGACTGTTTAAAAATCTAATTTAAAAAAGTTTTGGCGTAACTTAAATGGCTTAATGCATAGATGAAATTGCTATTTCATAACTAAAACACACATGGTGTAACACTTCTTAACAAGGCCTACAATATACAAAGCATACAGAGATAACACACATTTAAAGATAATTTGAATTCTTATTATTATTATACAAATTCAATTTAATAATTTATAAGTTTATAAATCATTTAATTAAGAGAAATACTTAAACAGTTAAATATTACTTAATTAAGCTAATGCCGTAATATTGATGAAAATGTTCATTAGACTTTCCAACTCCTTGCTTATTGTTTGCGTCAAATCAGACGCATCAAATATACTATTTAGTAGATAATGATTTTGAAATATTTATTGACAAAAAAATGCTGTATAACAAATAAAACTTTTAACAAGTGTGGGCAACAGTAATTTTCAATGATCACTCTCAATGACTTAATGACAAGTGGACTTGTTGACAACATATTTTTATTTTATAGATGCAAAATAAAGCGCAGGGCAATATTCTTTATAAAAAAAGCCTGATTTATAGATAAAATACAAGAAAAATACATTAAAAAAAAAAACAAGTAGAATAAATACAGAGATAAAATACAGTGAGATGTTAATCACATACCAAATTCACACAGAAACAAAATACATATATAAAATACAAGAATAACTTAATTTGCTTATATATACAGAAAATAGAAGGAACAGGAAGCAGAAAGTTACATATTAATAAACAGAAAATAGAAAGAACAAGAAGCATAAAAAATAAAGATTAGTAAAATCTAATGACAAAAATTTTTTACTTAACAACTTAAAATGTTAAAATAAAAATCGAATACCTTGATACAGGGTATGGAACTTTTACTGAACTCAAACATTCCTAGAACATCTTCTCCAAGCCTATAGTAAACTTTAGATAAGCAAAATTTTCCGACAATTCCGTTTGCACTTTGAATATTATATGTATCTAAAGAGATCGGTATTTCATTCATCATTTAGTTTAATTGGTCATTCAATCTTTTAATCTAATAATGATTTTATATTGAATTACAATTTGAAAAAATCATCGAAGATTTTAAAAAAGATTGTTTTGGTGTGCTAATGATAGCAACAAGTAGTTTTCAGAAAAAAGAAGTTTTGTATGGTTACTAATGATTGTGAGAAGGGTTGTAATGGTTTTTAAGATGTTATTAATGATTGTGAGGATAAGGGTGTGTGGGTTAAAGTTATGACTTTTTTCAACCCCATGCCCATGCACTGTAGTTTGATGAACTTTTACCTAAAAGTTCATCAAACTACAGTGTATTTTGAAAAGTCGATTTGGACATAAGTACTACTATGTATTTACATAGTAGTACTTACGTCAAAATCGACTTTTCAATGGCGGGGTGAACTTGTTTCAAAAGATATGCAAATAATAATTCATTTAGTGCTTTTTAGGTAAAAGTTCATCAAACTACAGTACATAAGCATGTGGTTGAAAAAAGTCATAACCCTAGTGTGGGTGTTACTGATAGCAAAAAGATTATTGTTGGTTATCATTGATTTGATGTTAACAATTACAAGAATTACAAGCTATTGTGATTATTAGTAATTTTATATTTCATGTAAATTCATTTCATAATTATTAAAATATAACATTTAATATAACTTTACTTAAATTCTTTGTTGTTGTTATATTTGTAAGAAGATCCATAGAAATTTCAAGAGAAGATTCTCTGTCTGTGTCATCTTCTTGAAAGGGATTTTTGGTTTTTTCATTAACTTGATTTTTAGCTATACCATCAGAAAGATGATTTTGAAATCGAGTTTTTAAAGCCTTATAAATACCTGTAATAAAAAAATAAAAAAATGCAAATTTAAATTTGCCAATGTAAATCTGCTAATTTAAAACACCAACAAAAACCAGAACAAAAATTCAAAATTATATTATAATTGAAAATATGTTACATTTCATTTCAAAAAGTTTAAATGGTAAATTTATGATACATAATGGTTGATTTATTCCACCAATACCAATTGATACTTTATAAGATATTTTTAAGTACTGTCCAGAATATGAAGGAGGCAGAGATAGAGGAAGAGACTGGCTATACATGACTAAAATATAACATTTTTTTTTGCGATTTGATTGTTTTGCAAAGGAAACACTGAAAAATATATATAAAAAAGAAGTTGAGTAATAAAAACACTTCAGGTTAACATATATATATATATATATATATATATATATATATATATATATATATATATATATATATATATATATATATATATATATATATATATGTTAAGCTGTAATGTTTTTCTCACTCAATTTCTATATACATACATATATATATATATATATATACATATATATAAATATATATATATATATATAAAACGGTAGTGGTGTAATGGTAGAGCGCTTGCTTCATTAGCGAGAGGTTCCGAGTTCGATCCCCACCACGCCCCTGGTAGTACCGCGCTCAACTTGTTTCTCCGCGCAGTTCGTCAAGGTTCGTGTTTCGGAGTTATAGAGTTGAGAGAGGGTTAAAACCACAATTAAGTAGCCTCCTCGTCTGTAGTGGCCTTTTGGGCTTTGGGGAGGTGAATTAACAATATATATATATATATATATATATATATATATATATATATATATATATATATATATATATATATATATATATATATATATATATATATATAAAATATAAAAAAGTAGAAAGTTTCACACATGTTTTGGATTCATTTTTTTTTAATTGCAATTCACAGAACACAATTTTAGCTTCTGATGAATATAAGCAATGACTTCGTTTACCTAAAATTTGAAAATAAAACAACTAATAAAATTAAAAAATAATTTAAATGCAAAAAATTTTAAAAATAATTTATCATTTAAGCATAACAACTTTAAAATAAAAATTCAACATAATTTTTTTTTTAAAGCCATTCATTTCCAATAAAGCTGCAAGCAACCACTATTTAAATTGGGAGTTAGGGTAGAAAACAAAAAAGAGACATAAAGAGCCAGAATGCAGTTAATACTTTACTAAAAAAACTGTAAATTATTTTTTGTATAATGAAATTACCATTTAATTAATCACTATATATTATTGCTTAACTTAAAACTGCTCATTTGTGCACGTTTACATGGAATTTTATTATAAATAAGATTTAGCATGCTCTTTCTCTTTATATTTTTAGCCACGCGATGAGGTATTCTAAATCATTATAATCTGTTTATATCTGCTTAATCAGTAATTAGATCGAAAACTTTTTATTGATTGACTTATGTTATTTTTAAATTAATATTAAATTATGTTATTTTTAAATTAGTAAGTCAGGTAATATATTTAATTCATTCATTTTAATAATAACACAATTCAAGAAAATTGTATTAAAGTATATCCTTTGTAATGTATAAATGTAAGTCCTTTGTATTTAAAGTATATTAATCTGTAATTTAAAAAAAAATTATACTTAATTAATTAACTGTATGTAATAAAAAATTAGAAGACGATGATGACTCTAGAAAACAATGCTCTTTTCGAAGGCCAAAATGTTTAACTCTTCATAAAGTTAGTGTTTATCTCCAAAACCATTGCAGCTCACATGGTCAACTCTATGTTGCATGTTAAAGAACAAGATCATTTAATATCTTATTTAATTTTAAAGGAAATCTGTTTGCTTTTATAATATAAAAAACCAGGTTGATTGTTTGTTTTTTCAAAGTTGTCAAACAAATATTACAAAAATAAGGTTGTATTTGTTAAGTTTCTAACTGAAATATTTTTCTTAATTTATATAATTAATTATATTTATGTGTTATTTATTATGTGTTTATATGTGTTAAGGTTATATGAGTTTATATTTTGTAAGTGTGTAAATATCTTTTATATATGAAGTGTTTCTATGTTTGTGATATAATGTCATGTGTTTATAGTTTATAAGTGGTTATTATGGTGTTTGCATGGTTTTAAATTGTTGTGACTTGGCTTAGTTTACAGCAAGTGTTGAGTGTTGAGCTTGCTAGCCAAGTGTCGTACTTTGCTATGTGACTTGACTTTGTTGAGAGCAAAAATGCTGTCCTTGCCAGTAGAGTGGTGTACTGGCATGATAAAACACATAAATTAAATCTGATTGTAATAAGTGTATTCATAAAATGTGTTGAAAAAATATTGTTGAATAAATGTGTTTAAAAGAAATGTTAAAAAGATATAGTTTTTTAATATCTATAATTTCTTTAATATTCATAACTTTAAGTAAATTTTGTTTTAAGATATATACTCTGTTACTTATTCCTTAACAATTTGTATTTTTTTAATTTAAAAAAATTTTTGTTTTAAGATATATATTCTGTTCTTCTTTGTTACCAATTTATACTTTTGACGATAAATAAATTTTGTTAAAAAACAGACTTCCTTTTTACTAATAGCTCTTCCCCATTTAAGCATTTAAGAGTTTCGATTTTGATGTTAAACTTAAATTTTTTTTAAATTGTTACACAAATGTAATCTCTGTTAAAGATACTAAAGTTATGTAAACGATATTAAAGTAAATCTTTAACCAAAAGCTAAGAATTTTATATCAATTTGTTTTGCCGTAAACTGAGATTTATTAAAGTAAAAACAAATTAAGTATAGATATAGTCAGTTGTGTAACGTAGTTACCATTGTACCGGTTTTGGCAGCGCTTTGTATAAATGTAAGAATAATAACGTTTTAATTTAATTTTTTAAGTGTATCAGTATTTTTTTTTTACCTCAAGAAAAATGTTTTTTGTATCTCCTCAAACTTTATATTTTTTCTCTTTGAAATTATTACTTCTTATAAATATATTCTTTACAGAAAAGTTTCAATAAAATAAAATCACAATAACTCAAATAATTTCAATAAAATAAAATCAATAACTTATTTGACATAACTAGGAACTGTGACCTGTTTTCTGAGTCCTATTTTGTATTCTAAATAAATTTAAATAAGGGGTTAAAAAAAAAATGCTTATAAATCTTTTTGTTAAAACCTTAATATTCTTAAAACATTGAAAGAAATATTATGTAACTTTCATGTATGTTAAATTAAATAAGTTTTAAAGTATAGTAAATTTATTGTTAACCAAACGCCAAGAGTTTTAAATTGATTAATTTTCTGCTATTTATTAAAGCTCATTGATTGATGTAAGAAGACCAAATTAAAAACAAGTTTAGATTTAGTCGGGTGTGGAACAGATTAACCATGACCCGTATCGTATGAGTCATGACAGCTAGTAATGTTATTAAACAGATAGATAATAAAATAATAATAATAATAATGATAATAAAATTACATTAAAAAATTTAGGACTTATTATACACTTTTAATTATTTTATTAGAAATTTAATGTGTAATCATTGTATTTTGGAGATAATTTAATGTGTAATCATTGTATTTTGGAGACAATTTAATGTGTAATCATTGTATTTTGGTTGTATTTTGGAGATAATTTAATGTGTAATGATTGTACTTTGGAGTTAATTTATTATTTATTATTATTATTAACTATTTTTATAAAATATATAGTTATAATTAAAATTAAATGTTTAAAAAGTTCTAGCTGCCAAGCTTGAGTGTTCAATCCTTATAATGGCTTCTTTTTTTTTTTTTTTTTTACAAATTGCTGCTGCTCATGCAAACTATCATTTTTTATTCCTCCAACCATGTGTTTTCTGGCTGCCAGCCAAAACATAGTACTTATACAAAAAAGCACAAAGTAACACCAAAATATATTGGTAATAGTAAAGAACCATTAAAAACAGAAAAAGAAAAAATATGTCTTAAAATAAAATTATTGTTAAAACTATACAGCATTAGTACATTTGTTAAACTTTTACTTTGTAAGTACAAGATTTCAAACCAATTCTCTGTATTTGCTTAACTTTTTTCTTTGTGCCTTGATTATTAAATATTTTTTAATGATCTTAAAGATTTTTTTTATTGATTAATTGAGCTGAGAAAAGGTTGTTAATAAAATTAAAAACTGATTAAAAAATATTAACTTGCATGACTGTTGTGAATTCTTTGCACCAATACATTTTAAAATTTATTTATAAATTATTCAGTTACAAAGTGTACACTCTGCAAAGCATAAAACGAAAAACAAAAACATAAAAAACCAATTTTTTAAATTTATTTTTATTATGATAGCTTCATATTATGTAGGGTAATGTCAATTTTTGACCATAGGGAAAAAGAATATACAGAAGTAAATTGGCAAAAAAACACAAATCAAGTGGGATTTTGCAGATTCATCAGGTCAAGGGGGTAGTACTACAACTGGCAATGTATATTTATGTGTGTGTGTGTGTGTGTGTGTGTGTGTGTGTGTGTGTGTGTGTGTGTGTGTGTGTGTGTGTGTGTGTGTGTGTGTGTGTGTGTGTGTGTGTGTGTGTGTGTGTGTGTGTGTGTATGTGACATCATTAATAATATATTTTATATTTAAATGATAAAAATTACATCATGTTTGGTTATATATTATTTTTACTATTTTATAGTGATATTTCGGCTTATACTAATAAGCTATCATAAAAACTGAAAAATCCTTTATACAAATTCATAAAATTAAAACAAAAATAATGTCATTGCAACGTAAAGATGTAAACCTGTTAAGTTTAACAAAAAGTGGTCTCCAATGGTGTGTCATCACTAAATAACCATTGTGGCAACTAGGTGATGCCTAATAACTATATGCTTAACAATTATGCTTAATAACTATTCTGTTATGTCTAATAACTATACATGTAAGATTAGTAAAGCGAAAAGTTATTAGGCATAACAGAAATTATTTTTAGTTTAGTCTAGATAATTGTATAATTATAATGTTATGCATGTTTGATTATACCTAATGCGCCCAAGTTAAGATATGTTTCTATCATTAACGCATGTGAATATTTTATTTCTCATTTCACCAAAATAACTTGCAACACATAAACAATCTAACTGATAAACACCCAGATAACTATTTAGATGAGATACCAATTTATTGCGACATAAAATGTTAAGTAAAAAATTACCATAGCAAAAAAAACGGTTTTTATATCTTTCTACTAAACTCCCTTTTAAGTATAATGGTTAGTTTCTGTATCCACAGCAGTATGATAATTTTTCCAGAGTTTATAGTTTGTTGGAAATAAACTAGCTAGTTATTTGTTTTTTTATGTGATAGTTTATAATTTTTTGTTAACTCTAAAAATTGTTTGTATAAGTGTCCATTTTGGGAAAACACATTAACAAGTGATTTTATTCTGAATATCCTGTTCTGAAAATATTTGATATGCTCTTGAAAGAAAACCTTTAAAAATACTTATTGCTATACTTGGTGAAATTGAAGAATGTGGTTTAATTAATACATTACTAGTTACTTGCTTACGATATATTGAAAACTCATATTTATTAAGAAATTAATTGCTGAAAATACATCTAGAAAATTTAGATGATTTTGAGAATTCAATAGCATACTGATTGGCTTATAATCATTGAATTTAAAATATCTAAAAAAGAATCTACATTGTCAATATTAGAAAATTGAGTTTGACTACCTTCAACATACCTTTTGTAAGTTATTGATGCAGTATTAAAGCTTAAAGCTTATTAGATAGCATTAAATTCGATAAATTGTAGATAGGCTTCTGATATAACAACCATAATGGACAAACAAATTGGACCAGAATTTTAAAGATATGTATTTTGTCACCCCTCAAAAAATACCATTTACTTATACTAAGTCCAATAAGCTTTTAAATATCTACTAATATTTCAACAAGATGTTTAAACAAGATGATTCCACTGAAACTTAAGGATAGACAAATGCTTATGACATTGTTGTATTTTTCTACAATCAATAGACCTCCTTGAAACAACATTTTAAAAGTGAATCTTTAAATCAAATTAAAAAAATGAAAGGAATTCAAAGGAAAGATAGGTTAGTCCTTCTGGTCCTTCTTTTTCAGACTTCTCTGCAGCAAATGCCATTAAAACAATTGAAAGTGATCAAAGTCAATCTGTTACCTCAAGAAAGAAAGATATTAAATTTTTACAAGATCAACGATCTATTATTTAGAAAGATATATTAAGTAGTAGGGACTGAAAAGAGGTATTCACCAAGTATATAGAGAAAAATAATCAGATGGTTTCTTTAACTCTTCCAAAAAATATTTTTGATGATGCTGAAATTGTTAGATCAGCTGATCTATTCAGCTGATCTGTTAAATGATGAATTTGATTGATGATGAAAATGATGAACTGATGAAAAAAAATTAAATCTGTTGAAGTTAAAAATTCCAGCTAGCAAGCAACAATTTTTTTGGATTTGTTTTTGTAAAAGCAGGAGTCTCAAAGGATGATTTATTAGCAGATCAACTGTGGAATGCAGCTGTAGACAATTAAAAGAAGAAAAAGCATTACACATCAGGTACAATTTTTTCCACCATAGTATTCAGTTTTTCATGGGATGGGAAAATGATTGCAAATACTGAAGAAAAACTATCAGTCAGATTTGCTGTTACTCATTTGGGAAACACATCAGATTGCCTGCAAGGAAAGATTCTTGGAATTCAAACTTGAAGTCAGAAACAGCTGAAACAAATAAATGCATTCATTTTTTGCAACAGTGGAATATTTAAATAACAATTGTTGATACTTGCAGATATACAACAGCAACCAATTCTGGTTACATTCAAGATACTGCAGTTGCATTAAAAACCATCTTTATAGAAAAATACTCTACTTGCAGTCTGTGGATCATGTATTTGATCATGATATCATTCCATGATATCATGATCAAAGAAGTATGGGTGTTGTTATGGGAAATATAGGTCAACTGACTTTTCATTATAAAAATCTTAAATCCAGGTTTAAATTATGAAAAATCAGTTTTATTTCAGGGTTGATAGGCTTGAACCAAATGGTTTAAATCAATAACTTAAACCTTGGTTTAGATCATTTATGAGATTAGAGATTGTGTCTCCATAAAAATACTCATCTTGGGCAGATGTTAACTATATCCAACTACTGTCTTGTAGGAGACCTTCTATGCAAGGATTTTAGGGGTAAGCAGAATAATTCTGCTAAGCAGCCTCAAAACCTATTATTCCATCTCTCATTTATGGGACTGATCTTTTTACCTCTCCCAAAGATAAGTCAGAACTATTTGCAAAAAACGTTTTTTTTTCTAATTCGACTCTTGAATCTTATGGCTATTTCCTTCCTTCCATTCCAATTAAACAGGTTAACCTGACATTCAAATCACTCCAGCTTCCCTTGCTGGAGTCATATCTCGATTAAACTTTTCTACAGCTTGTGGTCCAGACAACATTCCTGTCATAGCCTTACAAAATTGTTCTCCAGAACTCTCTTCAATTCTCTTTAAACTATTAAATAAATGCTTGACTGAGTTTTGATTTCCTTCATGCTGGAAAATGACATCTGTTGTTCTAATTTTCAAAAACTCTGGTGAACATTCTGACCCTTCCAATTATCTTCCAATCAGTCTTCTTTCTGCTCTTTCAGTTTTTTTCAACCATTCTATATTTGTTTGAATAATCATTATCCAAACCTTGTAAATTTGCTTGGTTTGCACAGACTTAACATAGCAGGATAAAGTTGAAAAAACAAGTAAAAAAGCTTTACAACACTCAAAGTTCAAGACCAATTGCTAATGACAAATTTTAATAATGACAATTGCTGATAATGACAATTGCTGATAATGACAATTGCTGATATTGACAATTGCAATTGCTGATAATGACAATTGCTGATAATGCAATTGCTGACAATTGCTGATAATGACAAATTCAAGACCAATTGCTGATAATGATGAACAATATGCAATTTTGTCTTGGATCAAATCTTAAACAAGGCAAAGTAACCTAGAAGTCATTACCTTGAGTTTTACAAAATCACAGCAATTTTACTTGGAGAAAAGCCAACAGTTAGATTTATTTTCAACAAACCTGGTGATTTTTACAAATGCTATCAATGAACCAATCAATGACTTAAATCTGATTAACGATCTTACAATTTTTGAGTACCATATTGATAAGGAGGTGGGTGAAAAAGCATCGACTGATACTGGAAGGCATATTAATAAGGCATATATTGAAAGGTATATTTATAAGACATATAGGAAGGTAACTTACTGGAAAAATGAAACCACTAGCACTCTTCTCTTCCTGAACACAATTAAAGAAAAAATTTAACATTGCTGAAAAAAAAAAGCATGTAAATAAATATTTACACGCTTGTTAGATTATTTTACTTAGATTAACCTTTTTTTTTAATTTTTTTACATTTTTGTTTGTTTAAGTCGTATTAAAACAATTGACACATTTTTCTTGTGTAGATTTTAAATACTTTGATTATTTCAATATATTTTGATAAAAAAGTTTTATAAAAATTTAAACTTTACTTTTTTATTTTATCTGCTTTCATTATATTTGTAAATATTGAGCAATTTTTATGAATTTGTATTTGAAAATTTTGTCACAACAGTGTATGGTATTTAAAACATTAACTATTAAAACTCCATTAAAATAATCACTAATTACTTCATTAAAAAACCACTTGAAAATATCTATGGAGTTATTTAAAAATTACCAAACAAAAAAGGTTTAGCATAATGTAAACAGTGTAATGCAATGTCTTTGCATTATGTAAAATACTTTTAAAACTGTTTTTATGTTGTTAACTAAAAGCCAAGACATAAATAAAAGCAAGCAGAACTAAAAAGATTATTTTTCAGATAATGTATTATTTAAATATATCCTGTATTGTTGAAAACTCTTTATATTTTAAATTAATTTTATAAATTATTTATTGTTTATATTATCTTTCATTTTTGTTTTATTTTTGTTATACTGTTTTATTTTTGTTATACTGTTTTATTTTTGTTATACTGTTTTATTTTTGTTATACTGTTTTATTTTTGTTATACTGTTTTATTTTTGTTATACTGTTTTATTTTTGTTATACTGTTTTATTTTTGTTATACTGTTTTATTTTTGTTATACTGTTTTATTTTTGTTATACTGTTTTATTTTTGTTATACTGCTTTATTTTTGTTATACTGCTTTATTTTTGTTATACTGCTTTATTTTTGTTATACTGCTTTATTTTTGTTATACTGCTTTATTTTTGTTATACTGCTTTATTTTTGTTATACTGCTTTATTTTTGTTATACTGTTTTATTTTTGTTATACTGTTTTATTTTTGTTATACTGTTTTATTTTTGTTATACTGTTTTATTTTTGTTATACTGTTTTATTTTTGTTATACTGTTTTATTTTTGTTATACTGTTTTATTTTTGTTATACTGTTTTATTTTTGTTATACTGTTTTATTTTTGTTATACTGTTTTATTTTTGTTATACTGTTTTATTTTTGTTATACTGTTTTATTTTTGTTATACTGTTTTATTTTTGTTATACTGTTTTATTTTTGTTATACTGTTTTATTTTTGTTATACTGTTTTATTTTTGTTATACTGTTTTATTTTTGTTATACTGTTTTATTTTTGTTATACTGTTTTATTTTTGTTATACTGTTTTATTTTTGTTATACTGTTTTATTTTTGTTATACTGTTTTATTTTTGTTATACTGTTTTATTTTTGTTATACTGTTTTATTTTTGTTATACTGTTTTATTTTTGTTATACTGTTTTATTTTTGTTATACTGTTTTATTTTTGTTATACTGTTTTATTTTTGTTATACTGTTTTATTTTTGTTATACTGTTTTATTTTTGTTATACTGTTTTATTTTTGTTATACTGTTTTATTTTTGTTATACTGTTTTATTTTTGTCTTTTATGATTTTTATTCAATTTATTGTAACAACTGGTATCAAAAAACGAAAAAAATATTTTATATAAATACTTATAAATTTCCACCAAAAACAAAAACAAAACTTTTTACATAAATACTTACTAAGTATAAATTTCCACCTTACTAAGTATAAATTTCCAACTTTCCAACTTACTAAGTACAAATTTCCACCAAAAACAAAAACTAAAGTTAATTGTATGTTTCATATTTGATAAAATATAGTACTTACCCAATATTGGTTTAAAACTTGTTTGACTATTTTTAAAGTTTTTTTGAAATAACACTGGTATTTTAACTTTTTTATCATTTATGTCACATTGGCAATAAATCTGTGCACTTCCCCATGCAATAGTTGCACAATGATCATTACTTTTAAAGTCATTCTGTTTAGATTTTCCAAATGTTTCTAATGAATTAAGCAATGAAGTTGAGAAATAACTATTATTTTCAGACACTTGACAAGATTTATCAACATTTGTTATAATAAGCTCACAATTGATTGGTTCTTCAGGAATAAATACAGCTCGATGCAAAAGACGTGCTTTCACCTCTAACATTATTTATTAATCTTAAAGAAAAAAAAACATCTATAAAAATATTATGCTGGAATTCATTTTTGTCCTAAATAAGATTAAATTTGTACCCTAAAATGGGTATACCTTTTGGTCTATTTGTAACCGAAGTTCACCAAGTGGTTTACTTATATTCTAACCCTAATCAGCACTACTGAAATCAATGACGCAACTATTGTTATCATTGTTAAATTAATTGTTTGATTTAAAAAATCTCTAACGATGACAATTTTGCTACCTCAACTTTTTAATATATATCTGTGTGTGTATGTGTGTGCATATATATATGTATGTATATATATATATATATATGTACACACACACACACCAATATATGTATATACACATTATATATATATATATATATATATATATATATATATATATATATATATATATATATATATATATATATATATATATATATATATATATATATACATAAATATATATATATATATATACATAAATATATATGTGTATATATATATATATTTATTTTTTACTCCACTCTAACATATATATATAAATTTTATATAAATGTTAACTAAACATTAACCAAACGTTATCTAAATGTTAAACGTAACTAAACATTATATACTCTAACGTATATATCTAAAGTATATAAACATATACATATATATGCATAAATATATATATGTGTATATATATATATATATATTTACTTTTTACTCCACTCTGACAATCTAAAGTGTATATATATATATATATATATATATATATATATATATAGATATATATATATATAAATAAATATATGTATATATATAAACTCTCGGAATTAGGAAAATTGAGGTCGGCAACAAGTTGCGGACCTCAATCTTTCAGAGGTCTGCAAAAAAAAATTGATACAAAGATCTTATCATAAACAGTTAGGTCGGCATTGCCGAATGCTGACCCTATTTCTGAGGGTTGATATATATATGTATATATATATATATACATATATATATATATATACATATATATATATATATATATATATATATATATATATATATATATATATATATATATTTATATATATATATATATATATATAAATAAATAAATATATACATATATATATATATATATATATATATATATATATATATATATATATATATATATATATATATATATATATATATATATATATATATATATATATATATATATATATATATATATATATATATATATATATATATATATATATATATATATACTTTAGAGTGTTAGAGTGGAGTAAAAAATATTTAAATATTTTTTTCTTATGTCCAAAGAGATTTTTAGATAAACTATTAAAAAAAACTTTTCATTACTTCAAAATTACAATTTTTCATTAATTACAATTAAACTTTTTGTTGAAGATTTTGAGACCTAGCCTGAATAACAGTAGGATTATTTTAAACTACCCTTATTTGACAACTTTATAAAATATCAAAATTTGCTTCTTTAACCTTGCTGAAACTATTAATGGTAGTAAACCTGAAAAGCCAGATAAAAGTGATTTTGTTCCATTTCAAATTAAATATAGCCTAATCACAAATAACTTGTCTAAGCCTACTCATATATTTAAATTAAAAAAATTTAAATTAAAAATCGATTTGTGTCAATTAATAAAAACATAAATACATCAAATAGATCATATGCATTTTTATTTGGGGTCATCCATAAAGAACATTCCTTTTTAGAGTAAAGGAAAGATCTCCATGTAAATTCTTATGCAATAGTTTCAAGTTTTCAGTTGGATTTTATGTTGGGTAAGGAGGAAGTTGTCATTATTAAAAAGAAATGTCTATACGCATAGATCATCCAGGTCATATTTTAAAAATCTGGAAAATTGTTTAGGTAGAATATACAGAAAAAATCCAAAATATTTTTTTCTGATAAATTTGCTTTTAGCTGAGTTGTATCAAACTTTTTTTCCAAACTTTTTATAATTTTTGAGTGATGAGTGAAAAAGCTTAGAAAACAAATAAATTACAAAAATGTACACCTAAACTTGCATGCATGGAAAATGTTTTGAATATCCAGAAAAACTAAAAGTTAAGAATAATATCTGGAATTCCGGAAATATCTGAAAAAAGATAACCCCTGTATATGAGAAGGGAAGGGGTAAAAAAAGATTTCAGAAAAATCTCTCTATGGATGATCTCATTTAGTAGACACATTTAAAATATATAAATTATAAAACCATCTTTTTCAAGTTCTTTTTGTATTTTTTTTTAGGTAAGAGATTTTGGTGATAACAACCTGCTTGGATTAACTTATCTCTCGAATCATATTTATAAACAGAAGCACAAGTTCTTGTTGCCTGTTTAACAGCCATTTAATACTTTGTGTGCTGCATGGTATGGAATCAGAAACCATAGGATTAACCTTGAAATTAACAATAGTCTCAATGGTAAAGCAACATGTTTGAAATGGCTCAAACACATTATGAGTCCAAGAAAATAGCTCTGTTAGATTCTTAGCATCAATATTTAAAAAAGAAGTATGAGTTCTTTCTCAAACAGATATTTTTTTTTGTCAGAACCTATTCTGATTTGAATGATATGATCCACTGCAAAAACTCATTCTTACACTTTAGAACTGCAAAGCTTTTGTGGTTAGAATAGCTTCACTGTGAGAAAACCAGGCTCCTTATATGATATAATTTTCAACAATACCTCTGCATTTTTTACAAACCTTAAGATTTTTAAAACATGCTTTAAATATATATATAAATATAAATATATATAAAAGAACACTTCATCTTAATACCAAACCATATTGGATGATAAACGCCAACAACATACTCAACTATGCAACTTAAATTATTAAAGTTTTGCTCAGACAATACATGAACTGAGACTAAAACTAAAATCATTTTATACCCATAGTGCTAATAAGTTGAAAGATTATTTAACACATTTTTACATAATTTAATAGATCTTTCACCAACGTTTATTATTGGAAACTCTTGAGCAACTGGAATTATGTAGCACAACAAAACTAGATATAAACAATGATATAAACAAGTTGTTTTAATATTAAGATCTTGAACAAGATACCTAAAATGAAGCTCATTTGTATGCAGCATACATATAATCGATGTTAATTTTTTATTAAGAAGTTCCTCTATTCTTCTTATAGACCCACCAGTCTTCTTATAGACCTACCAGTGTTAGTAGCTGTAGAATCTGCTTCAATATACTGTTAATCTATATCAATTTTTTTACACCAATCTGCTAAAGATTTGCTATCATTAATGCATGTTTTTCTTCAAGGCTAGTCTCAAGAGGAGAGAAATGGAATACATGTTTTCATCATGATTCATTAGTGACAGTATAGAAGTCCATCTTTACTGTACTCTTTTAATGCTGTTTTATCTTGTTCATTAATAAGAGTTAAATGGTGGTGGTCAATAATTAGTCTTTTTCAATAACAATTCCAAAATCTACAAACATCTCAGAAAAAATTAGCTAAACTTCTCTGTTACTTGTTCTATATCTCAAAACTGTTCTTAAGTGTATTTTTGTTTTCTTTTGTATTGTTTAGTTGAGTATGTTCTTTTTTGTCCCAACAAAGTTACTATTCCAACTTTTATTCTTTGAACTCTGGTAAACTTTAGCTTTATTTCATGAACTTTTAAACTCTCAGGACAATTGCAGATTTGAGAAATAACACAATTACGGCAAGTTGGATCTTCCTTGCATAATATTGTGTTATCAGCAAAGAATAAACAATTACATGTCAATTTCATTATATAACTTATCTTCTATAGAACTTTACAATGTTTCCCATACGGTTTGAGTAACTCTTTTCCATTCTTTTTCAATTCTCTGAACTACATATTGATTAGGCTGGATTTGAATATTGATATTCACTTTTTGATACTGTGCAATAACCTTAATCAAAATCAATAATAATATTAAAAACAGTGTAATACAATAGTAAAACAGTATATAATAATAAAACTATTTGAAATAAATACAATAAAAAAATGATAAATATAATAAAAATTACAATATTAGATTAAACTAACCTTACAATATGAACTTTTAGCAACTTAGGATTTATTTCTTGTTATCACTGAATTTATTTATAATTCTACTAGGTAAAATACATCTTTAAAACACCCACATAAAAATCAAGACAACATTTAACATAACTTTTAAAGTAAACATTACATGTTAAACAAAAGTTAATTTACAGACTGAAAAAAATCAGAGTATAAGGTTTTTTGTTTTGTTTGTTTTATACAATTTTGTTTTATTATAATTAATATTTGAATCTATAAATAATAAACAAATAAAGCTAAAATAAAATTTTACTTGAACAAGAAAATTGTTTTTAAGAGTAAAAAATACAAATTTAACTTACACCATATTCTTCAAGTTTGTATTTTGATTTTATTTCAATGTTTTAGACTAAAAATGGTAATTTTATTTCATTTTATTGTTGTCAAACATTTTAAACTTCATTTTGGTAATTTATTTTGAAGTAATGATAAAAAAATTTTTACAGCATCTTACAATCTATTTGGACATCAGAATGTTATATTTAAATTTTCAACTTCAATAAAAAAGCATTTTTGCTGCACCCTAATAATATAATATAATATAATATATATATATATATATATATATATATATATATATATATATATATATATATATATATATATATATATATATATATATATATATATATTATATGTAGGTAAAAAATCACTTATCAAATTTTTATATTTTATGGTGTGGTTCATTAAGACAAATCAGAAATGAATGATCAAATTAATAAACATCAATTTATACAAAAACTTAAATTACAATAAGTCATTACTTAACTACTGTAATACTTCACACATTAGTGAATTTTCACACATTTGTGGAATATGATCACACTATTATAAGAAGAATTTTTAAAAACTATTTTTAAAATATGTTTTCAAAGAGAATATTTTATTATCATTTTGTAAGCTCACTTATTTAAAAGAAATATTTTTATACTTGCATTTAGAAATCAATTCCGATTTTTTATATAATAAACATTCTTGGTTCGCATGCATAATTATCTTAATTTTTACTTGTAGGCATACATGTATACATTTTTAAGAAACACTATTATACACAGGTGCTGTTTTATTTTTCTATTCCCATATGTTTTTGACAACATGGTGTGTTTTGAATACATTTTATTATTAAAGGATTGTTTAAGAGTGGCAAAACATTTTTTCTATTCACACTTTTTTCCCATTGAGCCAATATATTTTTTATCAGATACATTCGTAGAAAAAAACAACTACTTTTTTTATATAAAATTTTTGTTGAAAAAGATTTTCAACGAATTGGACAATTGCTTTTTTGTATACAATTACAATTTTTGAAATTTTTTTTTAACTTTAAATTTCTTTTTTGTTTAAAGAATAACTATTGTAGCGTTATATAATTCTTGAAACTTTAATTGTATTTCGATTAAAAATATTATACAATTTATTAGAGGGTGGAAAAAGTTTATCAACAAACTTTAAAAACAATTTTTCCTATGTTAGTGGAAACATTTTTGCCATATGGGGGTGTGGGGTAGGGGGAGGGGGAGGTTGAACCAAAGTATGGTTCCTGTTTGCTATTTTGCATTCTTTTTTTTAAGGCCAAATTTTAGTTCCAAATTTTGAAATCTACTTCTTTTCAAAACATCTTTGTAAATACGTTTACAGGAATTAAATACATTTTCATCAGAAGAGTTTTGGTTTAGCAAGTTAATTGAAATTTAGGATTTCTTTTAGAATTTGGGGTGAATGGTTTGAATCTATATCAATATACAATAATTATTCATTCCGTTTTTGAAAAGCTTATATAAATTTTCAGAGAGGTTAAATGTTTTTATAAATATTTTACTTCTTATGCAATACTGAGAGTTAGAGAATGAAAAAAAAAAGGCCCCAAGAAAAAATCTCAACAAAGTTTTTATGTTCAATAATAAGTTATTAAAAAATTTTTAATTTAATCAAGAAAAGTTCAATGACAATATTAATAGCAAGTCTTAGTGATAATCAGACTTTAAATCAAACAGTTATCAAGTAGAAGAAAATATAATTTATAATATATTATACATTATATTTTTTTGCTTGATACAATGTAACACAACAAAATAATAGTTAAATCAAAAAAAAAAGTTTCTAAATTCATTTTTCAAATATGAAACCATGTTATCTATAAGATTAACTTTGGTCAGACAAAGTCAATTTTAGGTGGGTTTATCCAGTTATAATAATACGTAAAAGAAAAAACTTTATTTTTTTATCATTTATTCTAAAAATTTGTAATAAAATTTATAACTTTATTAAAAACCTGTAGCTTCAGATCCCAATAAACAATAAAAATATAAAAACACATGCTGTCAATAATTTTTTTAAAAAGTTTATACTTTAAGAAAGAAAGTGTAAACAAAACAACAATCATTCAAAAATATTAGCGGTAGCGATGTTTACATATCACTTAATCAGCTAATGACATCACTCAAACTTTACTAAATATTTTTCACAATGATCCATTACAAGGATCCTTAACACATGACGAATTATTAAAAATTGACACCATTTGCACATTAGTATTTTCAATAATCAAGTTTCATCATCTGAGTCATCTGAATATATAGCAATCGTACTAAGAGCTCCCATCTTTAATGCTTTTGGTGTTACGCTCAAGGTATTAATTGGAGGTGGAACTTTAAAAACATCTATAAAATATACAAAAAATATATATTATATTGTATTTTATATATACAAATGTATATATATATATATGCATATATATATATATGAGTGTGTGTCTATATATATTTATATGTATATATTCATATATTCTTATATATATATATATATATATATATATATATATATATATATATATTTATATATATATATATATATATATATATATATATATATATATATATATATATATATATATATATATATATATATATATATATATTATGTTAGTGTATTCTACAAATAGAGTTACTAGCAGTTTCCTCAGGGTAATGTTATTCAAAGAAGAGCAACGTGAGAGTGTGGAAAGATGTTTGCCTTAAAACCTGAAACATCTTAGTGACACAAGAGGGCATTTAGGAAAACAGAGGATCATTCTATACTACAGTATCTTTCAGCATTGGTAGTAGCATTAAACAAAGCTTGAGTAGAGCATATAAAAAATTGTAAAAGCAAGGATCTGGTAGAGGCAAAGGGAACTCTAATATCTCTTCAGAAATTTAATTTTTGATTCTTTTAGTGTTTTGGAGTAAGC
This sequence comes from Hydra vulgaris, assembly GCF_038396675.1. Classification (NCBI taxonomy): domain Eukaryota; kingdom Metazoa; phylum Cnidaria; class Hydrozoa; order Anthoathecata; family Hydridae; genus Hydra; species Hydra vulgaris. Next base: position 6,037,723 of record NC_088932.1, on the reverse strand, counting down.
TGCTACTACAAGCTATTCAATTATCTCAACACTTACAAATGAGCTCTATAGACATGGTTGTTGCTTTAAATTATATCAAATTTTTGAACTTCAACTTAAGAATATAAGAGAAAATATTATGAAACTATTTAGCAAGAACTGTAAAACGAAGCCCGTAATCTTGATTTATGAGCAAGCGCTTGATGGAAAAAAAGATGCTAGTAAAAACTTTGTTATTGATACTTACCTAGTCTCACTCTGTGGTAAGCTCAAAAATTCACTTTATTAACTTTTTTGATCTAGACATTAATCTAGACATTTGATCTAGAATTAAATTTTAATGTCTAGATCCCAAAATTTGAGATTGTGGATAGTTATATCCAATATCCAAGTGATATCTTAACTCTGAATGATATCTTTCAAGATTTCTTTTCTTCAGAAATCTTTCCGAAGAAATGGGTACAGAAGAGTTAAACAATAATAACTTCTTAAACTTTTTGTCAATAATCTCTGTGACTTTTACCCAAACATTGTATAAAACATGACATTGTTGTAGTGCGTCTTCAGATTAATCTTTCAGCCTATCAAAGCCCCCTGAAATCTGATTAGTCTACTATGAGTGAGAAACAATTATAAACCTATTATTTTAGCATTACTATCAGTTAAAAGAGATTTGGTGAATGACCTTATTAATAAAGCTGTGCTGGATGGTTTTGCTCATTTGAAAAAAAGACGATTTAAGCTGAGTTAAGTTTCAGACACCTAATCTTGATGTATTGTTGGGAACATTATGAATAACCTAACAAATTTCTGTTTTATCAGCATTTGTAAATCTTGTGATTTAGCATTTTTTAGTAAATCCAGAATAACTTGGAAAATATGTATTTTATGCTGCAATAACAGTTTCTAACATATTAAAGCTTTATGGTGAGGTATTTGATTAACCGTTTAAAGTAAAATTAACCATTTTAGTATAATTACAAGTACAATGTTAACTTTTTTTAATATTCCATTATCAAATTTTTAATTGATTACATAATTTGACATTTCGTTTGACATAATTTTCTTTTGTTTTTACTAGAATTATGAAGATTAATTTTACTTATAAGTTTAACTTTTTTAAACTTTTAAAATTTTAGTGCTACCTAATGTGTAACCTCAAAATATAATATTCTCAAAATTAACATCAAAGTTTTAGAAATGATCTCCTGAGTAGCAAGTGCATTTAGTAGAATGCTGCTGTAACCTCAGTTTACTGTGATAATACATAGGAAACGCAATGTGTTTTACTGCGTCTATGCATAGAAAAAAAGGATTATAAATATTAAAAGATATTGTGAAAGAAATAATATGGTTAATTATTAAAAAAAAGAATTAATAAATAACTGATTATTCAGTGGGCAGTGATTTTATTTAAATAATTAAAAATGGGAATTTTGTTTTCACAAATTTGTGAGATAATCTAAAGTAATAATGCATCACATCTTGACTTATCAAAGGGATATAACTATTAAAAAAGCTATAACTATGATATCTTTAGTATATTATTTAAAATTTTTTATTGTTTACGACAAAATAAGAGATCTTTCTTTTCATTTTCATCTTCTTTTAAAGAAGATGAAAATAAATGTGTTTAAAATAATTTAGTTTAAGAAAAATAACTAACCAGAGGTTTTTGATGTATCATTCGATTTATTTCGAGCTATTTTAGCTGGTATGGTTGATGGAGGTGGAAGAGCGGGTGGAGGCATAACTGGGTCAACTTTATTTCCATTTTCTTTTTTTGCAGAACGAAATTGAAGTTTAGGAGTGCTATTATTTTCCTTTTATAAAAAAAATCATTAAATTTTTTTCAAGAAGAAATACAAAAAGAAATATTTTAGTAACCTTAGTAACATACCTTATATTTTTGAATAACTTGTGGATCCTTAAAAGAAATTTGATAAAATAATAAAAACTATACTATATTATTAGTTAAACAATTTAATTTTAATAATATTATATAAATGTAGTTTTAAATTATCAATTATAATTAAATTCAAATTCTGAATACATATTTGCAAAAGCTAACAGCAGCAATGTTTCTATTAATGTTGTTGACAAATTTTAAACTAAAAATCATTTTAACAAACAATTTCGAAATGAAATTGATTGCAAAATCTGTTTTTCAAATGTTCATTTATTATTCATAGTAATATTAAGACATTTTTTTAACATCAATTTTTATAAAAGAATTTCTGAAGACAAAAACTCATGTTGCAAATTTTTTACATTCCTTTAATTTAAATTTAATGCAGCAATGCAACTTTTGTAATGGAATATTTCTTTAACAGAAAATAAAGAAAAATTAAAGAATATAAAAAAAATTTTTAAATCATCAAAATCATTTTATAAATTTTAATATTATCTAAAAAAATTAATTATTTAATTAAATTAAACATACAGAGAAAAAAATTAAAATATTTTAAATAAAGCCATTAAAAAAAACTACAAATGTTTATACAATTGCTGTTGTTTTTTTTCTCACCATATCATTTTAAATTTGTTTTATTTTGCACTTGATTATACTTTTTTTGGTTTGGTTAGTTATACTTATATTATATTTTTGTTTATCTGTATTTGTCAATAATATTGTGATTTATCTATATTGCTTATGGTTGCTTTTTTTTTTGTATATTTTTTAATTTCTATTAGGTTTTATTTTTGTCTGGACAACTGTCTAAATTCATTATTTATTTCATTTTTCTCCTAGGCGTTTACTGCTCATATGTCACTGCTCCATTTTCAAATTTATATGCAGAAATTTTAAATAAAATCATTTTTTTTAATACTTGAATGCAGAAAAAGAAAACAAGAATGCAAAGTATGAAAAAAATTAAAGAAAAATCCTAAATGACATAAAAAAAAACAAAAAAAGTAGATTTTTAAATGATAGACAAGATTTTTGAGGAATAAAGAAAAGCTTATAAAATAGGTTATAAAAAAAGGTTTTAAAATGTAAAGGTTATAAAATTTGGTTGATTACAAGTTTATTTCTCAACCCAAATTCTTAAAGATTTTATTTCAATATTGTTCATTCATTATGAACACTTAAGACTATTTTTATTAAGAACACTTTAGACAATTTTGAGCAATTTTTTTTTGGCATTTTTTTAAATGCTATTAAGAAAAGAATCTTGTGGATACCATACAAAAAGCATTTTATTGATAAAAAAAATACTTTATTAAGAATATTTATTAACTTTTAATTTTAGAAATAAATAAAGTGTCTGTATCTGTTATTTAGTGTGTTTTTATTTTAAACTACCAGATCCCAAAGTTTTAGCTGGTACTTTTACATGTATTTCAGCAGTAATTAATTGCTTTTAACAGCAATTAATTACTACTTAATTAAACTATTTTAAAAGACTGTTTAAATATTCCAATTAAAAAAACGTAAATGACCTAAAAGTAGAAATACGAAGGAAAAAAAAAATGATTTTTACTTCAGAAAATTTTCTTTTCTTTTTAGGCTCTTCAGTGAACTTTCTTTTAGATTTTGGAGGCGATGATGATTTATCAGGGCTTGACTTCTTGTTTACATCCTGATTTTTTTTTGGGCTGCGACTTCGACTCTTACTTCTCCTTCGATGGCGAGGACTTCGATTTTGACTACTTGAATGACTACTAAAAAAAAATACATAAGTTTATAATGAAATAATTTCTATATTTGACATTATTTATTTGTCATTAATACACTGTTTACTCTTCCTGGTAACTATGGTGACATAATAAATTTCATGTTACAAAAATTCTTTGACAAATAAGATTTTTTGAAACAATTTTTAAAAATCAAACTATCATTTATTTTAAAAATTAAACTAACTATTATACAAACTTATGTAGATAATAATATTTATGTAGATAATAATATTTATGTGGATAATAATATAAACCTATGTAGATAATAATATTTAGATTATATTATGATTATATAATATATATCTTGGATAAACAATATTATATATAATTTCAGGTAAGTGATACAATAGCATAAATCAAGAATAAAATTTATCATTTAAACTGTTTAAGTTTATGTTATAAAATAAAAATAAAGCATTAGTTTCATTGAATAATTTTAACATACATCATTTCTAATTGTGAGAAACATTATTTTCAGTAGTAGGTTCATTTAGAATTGTGATCCTTGGTATCAGATTATATCACATGATCCTTAGTATCAGATATTGAAAATTTACTGTTAACAACTTTAATGAGTATCAATTTAGTTGATAAACTTAATTTTAAAATATAAATTTAATTTTAATTTATATAATACCAATTGTATTGCCCCTCAGTACCAGTTATTTTACTTACCCTAAGTAACTAAAATAACAGGTGATCTTATAAAATTTGTAACCCCCTAAGAATCTAGAAGATTACAAAATGTCAGCCTGTGGATCATCAACAACAGCCCGAGGACAATCATAAAAAAATCACAAAATGAATTTTAATCAAGCTTTGGGGTAGTAACAGTGCATCGATAGGGTGAGTATGAAGAAAAAGTACAAAATAAAATATTTGAGGGATCATTGTATGGACAAAACCAGCGGAAACAAGGAGAAACTTAACAAAAGCTAGGGTCAGAGACAAGATACAAATCAAGGAGTGAAGGTAATTGATTAGGGTTGTCTGAAAAACAAGTCACAAAGTTAACTACCTGAGTAAAAGATTAAGAGATACAGAAGTTATGAGCAAGCAAGGTCAGTGGTGTTAGAGCTGAGCCAATCAGTCTAATGAAGATTAAAGTAAAAAAAAAACAATATTAGCTGACAGATAAAGAGAAAAGGTTTGGTCAATTTGATCAGAAACAACATCTAAAAAAGTCTAAAGCTCTTTACTCCTATTTCTATTCAACATTAAAAAAAAATTGAATTATACATTTTATATTTTTTATATATTCAAGATATTTGCAGAAGTTTTCAGTTCGAGTTCTCCAAAAAAGATTTTTTTATTTTATAATTTTTTATATACTTATTATTTTTGAGAATTTGCTGTGTACTTTGTGAACACATTACATCTGATTCTTGACAAAATGTATGTCAAGCCTCCCCAGGAGATGTATGCAGTTGCAGACCTTATATGTTCATGCATATAATACTTTGTTTTGACAACTTGGTCATGGCTCCATGCATGTTTTAAGTGAGCGTGTTTTAAAAATGAACTAAGTAAACAAATGTAAACTTAAACTAAAACTTAAATTAAAAGTAAACAAACTACAAAAAGAATTGAAAAAAAAAATTTTTAAAAATTCTAAAAAAATCAAAATCAAAATGAATGATAAAATAAATGTAATATAAACCAGAAAAATTAAAAGCAAAAAATTAATGTTTCAATTTAAAAGTGTTTTCAGACAAAGAATTTTTAAAAAATCCAAATTTCAAAGTTATTTAATCCAAGCATTAGTACTTTGAAACTTATTTACTAAAAACTATTCTTACCTACTAATATATGCAAAAAACCGTGGCCAAGTTGTCAAAAAAAAAAATTGTATGCATGGTCATATAAGGCATGCAACTGCACATGAGTCCTGGGAAGGTTTGTATGTTGCATTGCCCATACTCAAAGTATTAATAAACTTCTTACTAACTTTTTTTTAAACCAAATTTATTCAAATTTGTAAGAATGTTTTAACAACTGTAAAAGTTTTATAAAAAATATAATGAAATATAAAAGTCATAAAAGTTATAATAAAACCTTTTATCTTTGTTTTCTTTCTCTTTCTCTTCATTTTCTACATTTTTATCTGGAGTACTATAAAAGAAACTTTGAACTATATGATTATTTTTAACTTCATCACTTGAAGTTTTTCAAGTGATCGATAAAAAAAAATTTCATGCATTAAGTAATAACTATGATGGGAATGTCATGCCAAGTCATCTCTAATTATCCAATAATTATGATGGGAATGCCTTGCAAGGTCATTTCTAACTATCCAATAATTATGATGGGAATGCCTTGCAAGGTCATCTCTAATTATCCAATAGTTATGATGGAAATGCCTTGCAAGATCATCTATAATTATGTAATAATTATGATGAGAATGTCATACAAAGTAATCTATAATTATGCAATAGTTATAATGGAAATGATATTATGAAATATTAAGAAAAACATAATAAAATTTTTTTTTTAATCTAAACTAAAAAATTTAATTTATGTAATTGCTAAATGTTTTAAAGAACTTAAGTATTCAAAATAAATTTATTAATAAAAAAATTTATAATATTCAATAAAAAACTTACGAATGAAAACCTAGCATATTATAAACACTTGGTTGATATGCGGTTGATTGCAAAGAACTTTGAAGTGGATTTTGAAGAGAGTTTTGAAGAGGATAGCTATTATTAGTACAAGGAGGATAGCTTTGAAACTGCTGTTGATAAATTACAGATTGTTTTGATGATGCTATATCCCAAGGTAATACTTCCGATATTTGTGAATGTTTTACAACTGAAACAAATTTTTTTGAGATAAATAATCAAAATTTATTTTACACAGTAGAAAAGTTTTTTTAAATTGATTTAAAAAATTTTTCAGAAATTAATTATAACAAACAACCTGAAATTAACAAACAAACAAACAGAAATTAATTTAAACAAACAACCTGTAGGTTGGTTTATGGACCGAAGATGTTGCCATTCGTTGTAATCTCGCTTAACCTGTATGAAACTTAAATATATTGAAAACTAATATGCTAAAAGATATATTGCAGACATAATAATAATGACTATAAATATAATATAGTTATTTCCATGAAAACCTGACCAATAATATCATATATTTAACACTTTGAATTATATATTGCCAATACTGTTATTACAAAATACTTCATAACTTGTGATATATAATTTATAAAAATATGCTTAGTGTATATTTGGAAGGCTAAAGTATATATATATATATATATATATATATATATATATATATATATATATATATATATATATATATATATATACATATGTATACATATATATATATATATATATATATATATATATATATATATATATATGTATATATATATATATATATATATGTATATATATATATATGTATATATATATATGTATATATATGTATATATATGTATATATATATATATATGTATATATATATATATGTATATATATTTATATATATATATATATATTTATATATATATATATATATTTATATATATATATATATATATATATATATATATATATATATATATATATATATATATATATATATATATATATATATGAATGTATGTATTTATGATTAAAATAAAAACTTCATTGTAAATAGTACGATGTGAAGTATGACTTGGTCCTTAACCTGAAAAAAAAGAAACTATAAAACAAACGAATATCTAAAAAGAAAGAAATGCATTAGAGAATCTGGTTGAGGGTGACTGTCTTCACCATTCGCTTTATTCCCATATACTCACAGTATCGATTAAACTGCTACACAACGATCTAGTAGTATTAAGACCTTCCTTCTGGGTATGACTAGAAATAATAAAAATACAACAATGAAATGCTCTGTAAACCAATCAATTATCATTATAACCAATAAAACAACCAATATAAACATGAAATTTTTGCTGATCAGTCAAATAATTTAAACAAATAAAATACAAGAACAAAACAGGGAACAGGGGGTAACTAAAGATAATCAATAAAACAAATCAACTAGAAAATAAAAAATGAGCAAGACATTGTACACCAAATAGTTATATTTTCAAAAACTTAAAGTAACAATGAATTTAATGAATATATCTAATAAAACTCTTGACTCTATCAAACAATATGAATTTTGATTAAATATAATCTATAAAGTTAACAAAGAATAAATCCATAGGAAAGTATATATATATATATATATATATATATAAATATATCTATATATATATATATATATATATATATATATATATATATATATATATATATATATATAATATATATATATATATATATATATATATATATATATATATATGTATAATCTGTTAACAAGCACAAAATGAAGCTTTACACTTAAATATAAAATTTTTAATTCAAAAACCAACTAGTATTAGCAAAATACAATTCAATATTTATAAGGTACAGTCAATGCATTTAGTTTAATAACCTTACCTTTTCTATTAAAAGACTTCTTATCATTTAAACTTTAGTTTACCTTTATATGAATTAAATACCTTCCCCTTTCCTTGAAGCCTTAATTTTCAACACTTTTTAAAGTTTAAAATTTTTATCAAACTGGGTACAAATTCAAGACTCTTATAATAAGTTAATTCTCTGCAAACTTTTTTTTTTTAAACTACTTTACAGTTTTTATAAAACATTATGATAATTATTTAAGAATTTATATACAAGAAATGACAAATCGAAAAAACTAAAACCAATGAAAAAACTTAACAGAACTTAAAGAAACTTTAACCCGGAGGGTTGATATATATACAGTTATGGCCATTGAAATCCGACCACTGCTGAATATAAAGAAAAACAGTCTATGCATGCGAATAATCAATTTATTTTCTTCCCTGACATCAATGATTAGTTAATTAGCTTTTAGCCAATCACATTAGCATTTATTTTATTGCACTGTAAAATTTATTAAGCTATATATCTCATTGTAGGGTATGGATTATCATTTAACTGTCACAATTTAATTATGACTACGAAGGAAGGTCTTCGTGCTAATATTAAACTTTTATGGGAGGATGGTGCAAGTGAGCGTCAGATATCAGCAAAATTGCGAATGCCAAAATCTACTGTTCATGATATTATACAACTAATCAAAAACACGGGATCCACTGCGCCCAGAAAACGTTTTGGTAAAGCTAGAATTACTAGCAAACAAACAGACAATATGATACGCAGGGCTGCTGTGAGAGATCCAACAATATCCAGCACACAAATCAGGGCAGATCTACCTAATGACGTTACAGTCAGCACTCGAACAATTAGAAGACGTTTATTGAAAGATGCAGGTCTACGTTCTCGTCGTCCAGCCCTCAAACCGCGACTGTCTTTAAAGAACATTCGTGATAGGACCGCATTTTGTAGAGCTCACAGACACTGGTCAATAACCAAATGGTGCCAGGTAATGTTTAGCGACGAGACACAAATAAAGCAATTCGCTCCGCATAAGTCATTAGTTCGTCGCCCACCTAATCAGCGTTTTAATGCAAGGTATACCGTACCAGCTGTCAAGCAATGTCCTTCAATTATGGTGTGGGGCGCAATAGCTTTATCTGGTCGATGTGGTATTTATTTAATGCAGAAGGTACAGACTGTTAACTCCCAACAATATCTATAAATCCTTCAAGAAAAGGTTCCAAATTTGATGGAAATTCGTTGTTGCAAAATATTCCAGCACGATGGTGCACCGTGTCACCAATCTAGTCTAGTAAAATCTTGGTTAGAGGATCATAACGTTCAGGTTCTGGGTCCTTGGCCGGGATCATCCCCAGACTTGAACCCAATCAAAAATTGCTGGGTCAAGTTAAAGTCAGCAGTATCCAGAACTAATCCTACATCACTGGACGATCTAGCGCACAAAATTCGTCAAGCTTGGATTACTGAAATAACGCCAGAATATTGTCAGGCTCTCGTGGATTCAATGCCAGATCGCATTAATGCAGTCTTAAAAGCACATGGTGGTGCCACTAAATATTAAAAACATTGAATATGTACGATATGTTACATTATAATCATTAATTGTTAATGTTATTCTTTTATTGCTATAATACAATTGTTTATTACTACATTAAACTAGTTTTAAGTAAAATGATACTGGTGGTCGGTTTTCAATGGCCATAACTGTATATATATATATATATATATATATATATATATATATATATATATATATATATATATATATATATATATATATATATATATATATATATATATATATATATATATATATATATATATATATATATTTAAAATATTTTCACTTCCAACAAGGCAGCAAGCAACCACTATTAGAGTAGGAAGTTACAGGAAGAGAAAAGATGAAGTTTATAAAGCAAGATAACAATAAAAAGACAACTTGCAAAGTTGTCTTTAATTATTATGAAAAGACAACAGACAAAAAGAGTGCAAATTATATGAATCAGGAAAACAAGATGAAGGGAGCCAATTCCGCTGAATTGATGTTTGAAGAAAAAAACTAGGTGAAAAAGAATTTTTGGAGCACTTAGAAACAGTCACAGTAAAAGGATGAGACTTAATTGAATGACGAATAACACAAGAATAAATTTTAGTAGATAGTACATGAAATACAAGCCCTTTAGATAATTTATAGAAAAGATATATTTACAGAAAAGAGAAAGAAAAGCAACATTACAATGATGAGACAATGGTTGAAGTTAAGCTGCAAGAGCAGATCCAACTATGTTCACAATGCATTTTTTCACCTTATCTAAAAGAGAAAGAGCATCATTTAAAGATCCGCTTCAGATATAAAAACAATATTCCATAAAAGGACAAAATAGAGATTTATGGAGATAAAGAGTAGAATCTGAAGTAAGAAAGTGGCAAGCACAATAAAAAGATGCATCCTTTTTTTTAAAATGCAAGATCCTTAAAAAAATCTTTAAAAAAAGTATAGGGGTAAGGATAGAACCTTAAGACACCCCTGTAGTTATAGAAAACGAAGAAGAGTGCTGTCCATTGAGGACAACTTTTATACTAGGATTGATAAAGAAGAATTCAATAATCTTAAAAATATTACCTGATACACCATAAGGAGAGAGCCTATGGAGAAGGCCAGTATGCCAAACTTTATAAAAGGCTTTAAAAAGGTAGAGAGTGGTAACCCTATTCTCACCACATCTATCTGGTGCACAATAAAACCTATCGGTTATTATCATTAAAAAATAGATACAAATGCTGGAGTGATACAAATATCAAGCAATGGATTAATTTGTTTGTTGCCTATATCAGTTAGAGTGTGATTAGTGGATCAATAGATGAGATTGATAAAAAGTTCTTAGCAAACAATTCAGCTTTGTCTTTAGGTGAGGCAACAAAATCTAAACCATTCAAGAGAGGTGGAATAACAGATTTGCCCTTATTATAGACACTGTTAAAGACAAAACCTTTTTACAATGGTTTCTAGCAACAGTAAACTAACATCTGTTTTCTGTCATCTGGAGAATTGTTTTGGTGATAGATATAATAGTAATGGTTACAATTGGAAATTGCAGCAGCACATTGAGTGGAAAACCATGGAGAAGAGTGAGGCTTGACTTTAAATTGTCGAAGGAGAATAAAAGATTCCATGCCAGCCTGAATCTAAGAAGTTACATAAGAAGCACATTTGTTAGCAGGAAGATGAAAGATTTCTACCCAAGGCCTATCACAAAAAAAAATCAACAAAAGAGTTCCAGCCAGCTTTAAGGTTGTTGTGAGAGGTACAATAATAGAAGGATTCTGATGAAGAAGAAGAATGAGATAATAGTCTTAGAAAGATCAAACCGCGTTAAGAAGAAGGTAAATGATTTGGATTATCTGGAAAGCGAGTTAGAAAGTTGACTATTTGTGTTAGAGATTGAGAAAGGCAAAAGTTCTGGGCCTTAATGCCAGCGGGGTCACTAACACAAAAGCCAAGCCATTCAGTGCGATGAGCATTAAAGTCACCGACAACAATGATATTGGCTGAAGGATTAAGAGAAAAGGTTTAGTCAATTTGATCAAAAATAACATTAAAAAGAGTGAAGTCGTGAGATGGAGAGCAATATAGAACAAAGAGAAAGGCGATAGAGTGAGATAGTGCTAAACAAAAGCACATAAAAGAATACTCTGTGGATTCAAACCTAGTTTCTCAACAAATTAAAGAATTCTTACGAATGCAATTCTTACGAAGTCTTTACAATTTGTCATTCAATGCAATGACATCACTAATGGCGGAAGTGCTTATTTAACGGTGAAAAGGAAAAAAAGAGAAAAAGAAAGGCAAAGGAACCTTACCTTTCTTACCTTTTAATTATTTTCTTATTTTACTTTATTTTTAACTAATCTTTTTTTTTTTTTTTGAAAAATAAAAAAGATTAGTTAAAAATAAAGTAAAATAAGAAAATAATTAAAAGGTATGAATGAATTGAAAGATTGAAGAGAAATAAAACACGAAAATGAATAAAAGAATAAAAGAACAAAGAGATTTTAATAAAACAAAAACAAAACAAAAAAAATCAATTAGAAGCAAAGTACCAATTTAAAAGAAAAAAGTTCAAAAAAAGTTCAAAATAATAATAGAAACAACTAATTAAAACGTAAAAATAAATTGCTACCAATTTTTCTACACCTTTTTTCGGCAAAAATAACAAAGATTATTTTTTTATTTTATTTTATTTTGTAGAAGTTTTTGTGTTTGCATTTTTGTTTTGTAGTTTATGTGCTTGCCTTTTTGTTTGCGTAAAGTTTGTTATTATTTGTGGGTTTGTAGCTAATTATTTTTATAGTTGTTCTGTTTTTTTATTTTACCACATTTTCTACACCTTTTTTTTTTTGCCGAAAATAACATAAGTTTTTGTGTTTTGCCTTTTCATTTGTGTTAAGTTTGTTTTTATTTGTGCTGTTTTGCTAATTATTTTTATTTTTGTTTGCTGTTGTTATTGAGAGTTTTCATATTTTTTTGTCTTATTATTTATTGTTTTTTGTCTTTTTTTTTTTTTTTAATAAATTTAATTTACGCATGCTTTTATTTATTATTTCTGCTAATTTTTTCGCTTGTTTGTTTATTTTATTTAGGTGTCACTCCAATGAATAGTTTTTAACTATATGAGTAACACCTAACCTAATTTTGTTGAATTATAAACTTGTAATTTTTCAATTTTTGGCTGAACAATAATAAATTTACAAATTAAAGGAAGATAACTATCAACACTAAAATCACAAGATGACACAGCTGAACTCAGATTAATCTTACAAAGAGCAAGTAGGTATGATGAACTTTTTAAAAGATAAAACTCAACAGAAATAAAGTTAATTCGAAGACCAAAAATATTAGTGAATGATAGATTTAGAGAACAATGGTTTTGTGTTTTGTATGTCCAAGTGTTTTTATTTTCTACTTGAATACATTTGCATTCAAAAAAAATATTTAAAAGTTTTAGAAATAAAAACAAAATTACTATCTTAAAAAATGTTTAAACTTGCTTAATTTTGTGAATATGTACCCCATATCATATTGCAAATCAATTTGTTGTGTATTAAATGCAGTGACTGTAATATGATAGCATATGATAGAAGATCATATGCTTTTATGATATCAATCTTAAAAAAAGATTCTACCTGATGTATATATGTAAGGCTTCAAATGATTCTTTTCCAGAATTCTGCTCCAAATAACCTGAACCTTGACCGCGAAGGAATACCTTTAAATAGTTATAAAAATTATTAATAAAAAAGGCAGTAACAAAAAAACTGAGAGAGGATTCTTTGGTTTGCTAAGCGAGACAGCATTTTACTTTTAGAGGACATTCATCTTGATCATCTTCTTTTCTGACATGTTAGTAGATTGTTTCAAATAAAAGTTAAATAAAATTAATATAAAAATAAAACTTTAGAAGAAGTATAAGAAAAAATACATATACTGTACTTCTATGTTTCTTTCACTATTTCCTACTATTTGAACATATTATTAAAAAAAAGTTTTTTAATAATTTTAATAATTAAAATATCAACAATAAAAAATAATTAATATAATAGATCTTTACCTTTGCACTTGTTTGTTGGATGATAAAGTTAAAATTTGAATTCTATTGGAAAAAAAATTATTTGAAATTTTACATCTAATGAAAAAAGTTAATATAGCAACAATATTACAGTGTTTTTACAGTCATGTATTTGATACATTTATCTTACATACCAGTGAAATTGATACATTTATTTTACCGTCATGTGTTTGATACATTTATTTTACAGTCATGTATTTGATACATTTATTTTACAGTCATGTGTTAGATACATTTATTTTACAGTCATGTGTTTGATACAATTATTTTACAGTCATGTGTTTGATACATTTTATAAAAGCTATGTATTTTGAAAAGTATTTATGTACTTTATTTTTTATTTTTCATGTATTTTAATTTAAAATAAACATTTTGTTTAAAAATTTTTATTTTTGACTAAATGTTTTTGTAGTGCCCAATTACTTTTCTTTTATACTTTTAAAATACTTTTGAGCCTTTTCAACTTTCTAAAATCTTCTGCCAGCTTTCAAACTTTGTACAATGAAAACCTGGATGACTATTTTGCTGGGGTTTGTTCTGTGAAGTAAGACAAGATTTTAGTTTTGAATTTGATTTGAATACAATATTATAACCTGCTTTAAAAAAAGTTCTAGACCTTGACAAACAGTGACCATACCTTGGTCACTGTGTAAAGGTTAGTCCTTCTCACTTTTGAAGCAAGCCCTTTAAAACTGTCCCCTTGGCCTAATTCATTTTTTTTTTTAATAAAATTTTCTGTAAAAGTTGATAATATTTTGTAAATAAATTTCATTTTAAATCTGTTCTAAAACATTTGAATGTGAATTTGGATATTGGAACTTTGTATTTCTTGATTAATTTATACTTTTTGATAACTAAACCCTTCTTGATCAACTATTAAAAGAAATGATTGTGAAAATATTTAATATATGTATATAACAATATATATAAAATATATGTGACAATATATAATAAATATAATATGACAATGTACAACAAATACATGTAACAACATATAATATATATATATATATATATATAAATATATAAGTATATATAATATATATATATAAATATATAAGTATATATAAATATATATATATAAATATATTATATATATATATATATATATATAAGTACCGCGCTCAACTTAGTTTCTCCGCGCAGCGGCCTTGCTCGGCAAGGTTCGTGTTTCGGAGTTAAAGAGTTGAGAGAGGGTTGCACCACGAATAACAACTAAAAAATAAAAAAAATAAAAAAAAAAATGAGTATCCTCCTCGACTGAA
Organism: Hydra vulgaris; assembly: GCF_038396675.1. Lineage (NCBI taxonomy): Eukaryota > Metazoa > Cnidaria > Hydrozoa > Anthoathecata > Hydridae > Hydra > Hydra vulgaris. Next base: position 6,022,693 of record NC_088932.1, on the reverse strand, counting down.
GTGGCCCCCTCGGGCCTTGGGGAGGTGAATAATCTAAAAAAAAAAAAAAAAAAAAAAAAAAAAAAAAAAAATATATATATATATATATATATATATATATATATATATATATATATATATATATATATATATATATATATTACAGTAGGCACCAAAATTTATTCATACCTTTAGGAATAAAACAAATATTGATAATAAAAATACTCAGAACATTTTATAATTGTAAATATTTAAAAAGGTAAAGGTACACAAACTATAAAAATGATAATCTTTAATATTCCTAGCTGACAGAGTTGGTTCCTTTGTTATTTCTCTTAAAATCCTGTTATCGTTGTGAATTAATGTTTTGTGTGGGTGGCCTGTTCTTTTCATATTTTCTACAGTATCATGCATTTCATATTTTTTTTATAATTCATTGTAAGCTAACATTACTGTTTTTACATTTATGAGCTATTTTAATATAACCTTAACCACTTTTATGGTCATCCACAATTAACTGTCTTAAATCCAAACTTAACACCAAACAAATTTCTTATGCTTTAGGCATTTTAAACAATATTAAGACACTTTAAAGACTTAATGCATGGGTTTTGCTTGTGTCTCTGTTTTTATGACTAGGCAAATCATACTATTATCTCCTAATAAGGGTACAGCTCTAAAACACAGTTTTATGGTTCTGAGGACGGCTGGCAGTCAGGTTTCCCGAGCTCTGTGGTAGCTCACACAGAGGCTAATTCAACAGCTGAAAAATATCAAAGTATTAACAGCGCCATGTTGCGCATGGATGGTGTGCTTGTTTGTACCTTTGGTGTGCATTGCTAAGGTCACATTTGGAGCCCTTTGTTACGACTTAGGGTTTATTAATAGTAATTGCTTTTTGTGAGACTAATTTGAGTTCAGCTGTCTCATCTTGCGATCTTATTGTTGATGGTTATCTTCTTTTAATTCGTAATAGCCACATGCTTGGCCTGGGCATTTACATTCATAAGAATTCACCCATTTGTCAGGAAACTAGGATTGAATCCACAGAATATTCTTTTATGTGGTTTCGTTTAGCACCACTTCACTCTTAATCGCTCTCCTTCATCTCAAGACTGCACTCTTTTTGATGCTAATTCTGATCAAATTGACCAAGCCCCCACCCTTTATCCATCAGCCAAAATTGTTGTTATTGGTGACTTTAATGCTCATCACACTGAATGACTTGGCGCTAGTGTTAGTGACTCTGCAGGCATTAAAGCCCACAAGCCTTTCTCATTCTCTAACTCAAATAGTCAACTTTCCAACTCGCTTTCCAGACAACCCAAATCATTTACCTTCTCTACTCAACTTAGGTCTTGTTTCTGATCCTAGTCAGTGCTCAGTTTCTCCACATTCATCTTTAGGAGCTTCTGATCACAGTTTGATCTCTATAAAACTATTATCTCATTCTTCTTCATCATCTGAATCCCTCTATCATTGTACCTCTTACAACTACCATAAAGCTGACTGGGACTTTTTCCGTGACTTTCTTTGTGATGGCCCGTGGGTAGAAACCTTTCATCTTCCTGTTGACAAATGTGCTTCCTACATAACTTCGTGGATTCAGGCTGGCATGGAATCTTTTGTTCCCTCTTGACAATTCCAGGTCAAGCCTCACTCTTCTCCATGGTTTTCCTCATATGGTGCTGCTGCAACTTCCAATTGTAACCATTACTTCCATATCTATCAGCAAAACAATTTTCCAGAAAACAGACATCTGTTTATTACTGCTAGAAACCATTGTAAAAAGGTTTTGTCTAACGCCAAGCCCGCTATTCTTAGGTCATGAAATCTCGTATTTCATCACAAAAATTAGGCTTTCATAACTTCTGGAGAATCTTTAATAGTATCAATAATAAGGGCAAATCTGTAATTCCAGCTCTCTTGAATGGTTCAGACTTTGTCACCTCATATAAAGACAAAGCTGAATTGTTTGCTTAGAACTTTTCATCAATATCGTCTCTTGATTCCACTAGCTGCATTCTACCTAATATAGCCATCAATCAGGTTGATCCATTGCTTGACATTCATATCACTCCACCTTCTGCATCAAAAGTGATTTTCTGCTTAGACTCTTCTACAGCTTGTGGCCCAGACAACATGCCTGTTATAGTCTTGCAGAAGTGTTCTCCGGAGCTGCCGTCTATACTTTCAAAACTATTCAACAAGAGTAGTGCTGACCAGAGTCTTGTTTACCAGCCTGCTAGAAAGTGGCATCTGCTATCCCTATTTTCAAAAATTCTGGAGAGTGATCTGATTCGTTCTACTACTGTCCCATTAGTCTTCTTCCTATCATAAGCAAGGTTTTTGAACCTTTAATTAACAAACACCTAATCTCTTATCTTGAATCTAATAACTTACTTTCTGATCATCAATATGGATTTCGATCTTCTTGTTCTACAGCTCATTTGCTAACAGTAATAACCAATAGGTTTTATTGTGTATTAGATAAAGGTGGAGAGTTTAAGGCCATCGCTCTTTACATTTCAAAAGCTTTTGATAAAGTTTGGCATGCTGGTTTTCTCCATAAGTTTTCTTCTTACAGTGTATCTGGTAACACCTTTAAGATTATTGAATCTTTCCTTTTCAATCGTAGTTTCTAAGTTGTCCTTGATGGACAACACTCTTCTTCTTATTCTGTAACTTCAGGGGTTCCTAAAGGTTCAATCCTTTGCCCTATACTCTTTTTAATTTACATTAACAATCTTACAGACATTCTCACATCTAAGGTGGCATTGTTTGCTGATGATACTACCATTTATACTTGTCATGATAAGAAGCCAACACTCTCTGATTGCTTGGAGGAGGCATTTCAGCTTGGAAAGGATCTCACTTTTGCTACATCATGGATCTCACAGTGGCCGGTAAACTTTAATTCAGATAAAACTCAATTTTTTTCAGCCAATCGTTATCACAATAATTTAAATCTTCTTATACTTTTGAACAGTAATGTACTCGATGAGTCATCTACCCTTCATCTTCTAGGATTAACACTTTCTTGGAAACCATATATCAAATCCGTTGCAAAATTAGCATCTGCTAAGGTTGCATCTCTTTATCGAGCTCGGCACTTTCTTACACCAGATTCTATTTTCCATCTTTATAAATCTCAAATCCGGCCTTGTATGGAATACTGTTGCCATATCTGGGGAGGATCTTCTAATGATGCCCTCTCTCTTTTAGACAAGGTGCAAAAATGCATTGTAAACATAGTTGGACCTCCTCTTGCAGCCAACCTCCAACCTTGCAGCCAACCTCATAACGTTGCTTCTCTTTCTCTTTTCTACAAATACTATAATGGGCACTGCTCTAAAGAGCTTGTGTTTCTTGTGCCATCTACTAAAATTCATTCTCGTGTCACTCCTCATTTAATTAAGCCTTATCCTTTTTGTGACTGTTCCTAAGTGTTCCTAAATTCTTATTTGTCTACTTTTTTTCCTCGAACATTAGTTCTTTGGAATTCGCTAATCTTACTTTCCTGATTCATATAATTTGCAATCCTTTAAGTCATCTGTCAATCGTTATCTTGCTCTACAATCTGCATCTTTTCTCTTTCAGTAACTCCTAACTCTAATTAGAGGTTGCTTGCAGCCTTGTTGGAAGCGAAGATGTTATAAAAAAGAAAATTTAACTTTTTACAAAAAGGAATTTCTAATATTCTAAAAAGTTAATTTGAATGAATTAGATAGAGAAAAAAAAGAAATTTTTTTCAAATTAATAACAAAATACATCCGAGAATTTCTGGAAAATAAAATAAGTTTTAAGTGAATTTCCGGAATTCCAGATAATTCCCAAAAAAAATTCATCTATGTTATAAATTAAATAAAAACAACTAGTTAAGTTACTACAGTAAATTACAGTTACTCAAATATTAACTTAAAAATTATATTAATTTACCTAATATACTCGAAGACTCACAAAAGTTAGCCATACAAATGTTTCTACCTATATCTTATGTTGTTATATCTTATGTTGTTAACACATAATATAAGCTTCTAACTAAAAATTATTTTAACAAGAAATGTCGAATTGAATATGGAAAACGCGATATCATTTTTTTTTAATTTAAATTTTATTCAAAGTGATATCAAGATCAAAAATTTTCTATAACTACGCTAGTTGTTTTACGAATTTTTTAAAAAAGAAATCTATTTTCAAAAAAAAGAACTTTAGTCTTCTAAAATTCTTTCATTCAAGTATTTTTGCGATAAAAATTTGAAATTAAAAAAAAATATATAGGAAAAATTTCAAAAAACTTTAACATTCAATAATTATAAATTTAATTGCAGTGGCATCCGTAATACCCAGTGGCATAGTGAGGGTAATTTCTGAAAGTTAAACGTAGGGTAGAGTAATATAAGCACCTTAAGCAAAAATTGAAATATTTTGATAAATTATTATGCTGTATCCAATATTTTTGCGAATAATCAATTTTTAGGAATCCCTATTCATGATTCACTTAGATATTTGGGCACCTAAAATTTTTTCTTAAAAACACAGAGGTTTTAAAAAAGTAGCCAAAATGCTCATATTACCCACACCACTTGGTAATATGATCACTTTAAATTAGCTCAAAAAAATAACATTTATTAAAAAATACCAACCTAACAATTAGAACTAATTTTCGGAATATGATTTGTTATTAACAAAACTTATCATCAAAAAATTTTTTGGCCTTTTTTTATTGAAACAATATTAAAAAAAAAATTAGTTCGTTATTTTATCAATTTTATTAACTTAAACCTTTGAACAAAAAAAATTCAAATTTGTTGACTTAAAATTACAGAAAAATATTCAGTATTGTTGAAATATTAAAATGTTTTACTATATTTAGTTTTTATTCAAAAATCAATTAAAATCACTGTGATATAAGGACTTAAAACTACGTTATTTAAATGAAAAACACTGGGTAATTTGAGCATGCTCATATTACACAAAAATGGCCTCTTTAAATTAAGTCAAAGCTAAATGTTTCTATGCATTGTTTTTCAAAAAAAAATTGGAAATGATTTCTAGCTAACTTATTTTTCTTTATAAAAAAATCAATTTCATTATTTTAGCACCAAAATTTCATGCCACAGATTTATTCATGCGTGATGATATTATTTTAACAACGCAAAAAACTTAATAGCGTTTTAATTACATGATACCTGCTAATTACTGCATATGAATTTACGCTAATTATACCGATTTCTGTTATCACTACAAAAAGTTGATTCAAAAAATACAATGCAACTTCAACTTCACTGCTTAGATCTTAGAAATCTTTAAGTATGCTCATATTACCCTAATCTACCCTATATCTAGCTAGAGTAACAATAGCAGATTTAAAACATAGTGCAAGCGAGGAAGAAAATTTTATTTAAATTGTAAACACTTTGAATAGTAAATTTTTTTTTTGTTTCTTGAAAATAGTTTTTAAAGTAGAAACATTATATTGTAAAAACTAAACCAGTGATTATTGCAAACGTTAAACTAAAAATTTATAAAAAATTTAAATTAAAAACAAATTAAAACTAAAAAAAAAAAAATTATTTTACTTCTGTTCAAGGAATTTTTTTTCCAAAAAAATATTTTAAGCATATACTTAAAATTAACAAAATATAAATCGATTTATTAAATCAAATTTTTTTCTCACTTTTTATTGCAAAACAATTTGAACAAAAAAATTGACTGAAAATATTAACTTGAAAACCATTTGAATGAAAAAATTATTTATACTTAAATTTTTAACAATACGTTTATTATACTTAGATTTTTAATAGTAATAGCAATAAATTTAAAAAAACGTGGTATCTAATGTTTTTTGCTTTGATCTTACTTGTTTGGTCTATGGATATGCATGCTTATGCATTTTTTTTTTAATTAAACATTATTATTTATTTAATTAGTTTTATTTTAAACGCGTTTTATGTTAATAATGTTATAAAAACTTTACTTTATATATATATATATATATATATATATATATATATATATATATATATATATATATATATATATATATATATATACATATATATATATATATATATATATATATATATATATATATATATATATATATATATATATATATATATATATATATATATAATTTTGATATATTATATATATATATATATAAAGTGATTTTGATATATTATATATATATATATATATATATAATATATCAAAATCACCAGCATCGAATCCCATTTATTCCTTTAGTATTTTGTTTAAGATCAAATATCCTTTCTTTATTGTTTGCTGAACTTTGTTCTTTAACAAAGTTGTAAGAATTGTGTTCCATACATGCTAATCGTATAATATCTTGTTTACTAAATGTTTTCGCAGCTGTTACAAAGCTGTTACATTAAAGCAATAATAAAATTTCATTGACACCTTATTCTCCATCATTGAAATCTAAGGATGCAGACTATACTAAGATTTCAAAATCTTCTCTGATAACAAAATCTAATTTTACTTTTGTCACACTTATGAATTAAGACATAAACATAGATGAGTTTTTGACTTTACAAAAATCCCAGAAAATTTTTTTCTATGAAACTTCTGGAAAATTATTTTTATAAAAAATCCCGAAAAATTTTATGGTCAACAAATTGAAGAAGGTATGTGGTTAAATTCTGGAATGTTGGTAAAGAGATAAATAAAATAACTAAAAACTACTGAATAATTATATTTCTCTAAAATTCTCTAAAATCAAACATAATATCTTAGTTTTACTGTAAACAAATTTAAATATAAAATGTCAGACAATGGTTCAGAAATCTTTTTATTCTCATAACTTTCTGTTGCAAAACATTTGTCAACTTTTCTTTATCTGCACTTTTTTGCATTATCATTAATAGGTTTCTTTAACTCTTTTGTACCATTCATGAGGCAATCATTCAGCATGATGAACTATGGTGTTCATCGTGTTGAATGATTGCTTAACGTGAGAACTACTGAATATACTTAGGCATGCTTTGATTATTTTACTAGGCTCTAAATATTTTTTACACTTAAAAACTTCTGCCCACCAAGGTTGCTGTATTTAAAATTTTATCATAAATTAAAAGCAAAAAATATCTGGAAATTTCTGGAAACTAAATGGAGTTTTAAGTAAATTTCCAGAATTTCGGGGAATTCCCAGTAAAAACTCATCTATGCATTATTCAACTGCAATCAATTTTGATATATCCATGATAATTTTTTTTTTTTTAATTGGTGAACAATCTTAAAGTATTAGCAACTTATATTCTTATTCATTTAACCCCTTAACTGTGTCTAACAGATACATGTCTCTGCAAGGTATATTTAATGAAACTTTTACAACTTACAGCACACTAAACGAAAAAAAAAAGGAAACAAAAGGAAACAATCCTAAACAAATATATTTTGCTGTAATAAAGAATATAATTTTAAATCTATGTCATAGTTAAGGGGTTAAAATAATAGCTAAGAGGTTATAGTAATAGTTTAGTTCACAGATTCTTATTCTCTTTGAGTTAATAGTAATCAACATCATCTAAAGTTAAAATTATGAAAAGCTGAATAAATTTTGTCATATCAATTCTAATAAACATCAACTTACATCAACTCCTGTTATTCTTTCGTTCAATGGAAAATCAGGATGAACATTGGTTAGTCCGACAAAAACTTTATCTTGAATAAAATGATGAGTCTGACAAAAAATAAAAAACTTCAATTGAATTATTACAACACTTTTATTTATTTTTTTTGGAAAATCTTATTTCATATTATAGACTAAACTTTATAGAAAAGTTTTTTTCATATTATAGTATAAGCTTTATAGAAAATATTGTTTTATATTATAGAATAAACTTTATAGAAAAGATTACAGTTAAGGAAAGATAAGTATTATAAAGTTGAAAAGTGATTATAGTGGTCGCACGTGAGATTGTGATAGTGGTCACATGTGAGATTGTGATAGTGGTCACATGTGAGATTGAGATAGTGGTCACATGTGAGATTGTGATAGTGGTCACATGTAAGATTGTGATAGTGGTCACATGTGAGATTGTGATAGTGGGCACATGTGAGATTGTGATAGTGGTCACATGTGAGATTGTGATAGTGGTCACATGTGAGATTGTGATAGTGGTCACATGTGAGATTGTGATAGTGGTCACATGTGAGATTTTGATAGTGGTCACATGTGAGATTGTGATAGTGGTCACATGTGACATTGATCATAGTGATGCAAAAACAAAATAACTACAAATTTATGACTCTTTTCTTATAAAAGGAACGAAAAAGTTAAAACTTAAGAAAGCTGATAATAAGAAAGAAAAAAAAATTCGTAGCCATTAACAAGTGTAACATGAACAATGGCAACTCAACTAAACAACTTTTAACCAAGGGATCATCCATAAATAATTGTACTTATTTAAAAAATGGAAGTAGAAGATTGTTTTTGTTTTTTTAACAAGTAAAACCAATATTTCAACTCTTGGTTTCATTAATGATTTTGTGAAGGAAAGCTTTTTAGTTTAGTTTATTAAATTTATCATTACATAATCTATGGACGATTCTCAAAGAAATACTTTTGAGTCATTAAAAACAAAAATTTAAAGTAAAGAAAAACAAACAGTTTGTTGAACAGATGCAGTTAATCCATAATTGCTAGCCAGCCCATTGTAACCATGCTTCTCACAATTGTCAATAACTTGTTGTACTTTGTGAACAGCAACTTGAAAAAAAAAAATGTTTTAAAACACTTATTACATTATACAAATATTTGATTTTAAAAAGTTGCTGACCTTGCACTTTTGCAGCTACATCAGCATGAATCATCAGTGTTAAAGGTTTCTCACTATTAAAAAAAAATTTCATGTTCAAATCTAAACAACATTTAAATATTTACATAAAAATGTTCATTCTTACAAAAACATCATGCACCTACAAGTTAAAAAAAAAAAAAAGGCAAAAACATAAAAGGAATATCTAAATATAAAAAAAGAATAATTCATTGTACTTAAAAATGAAGCCTTGCATTCACAAAGTAAACTATAACTGATGCAAAAACCTCTTAAAAAAAAACCATTGATCCGCAAAATAAAAACCTATTTAAAATCATTCTTGATTCTACCAATAAACGCACTATAAACAAATTACAATTGCTTTAATAATAATTAGTGCCAATTATTATGTCAATTATTCAGCAATTTTAAATAAATTTAAAAAATCAGCAAAATAAGTCAAAATCAAAAAAAAAAACTTTAAACACAACAAACGGCCACAAAACTATAGAACAAATAAATTTAAAAAAATTAATTTAAAAAATGCTCTTACGATGTGCCAAATAAATTAAGTTTCCTTTTATCATCTGCACTTAAATATCGACCACGCAAAGACAACAATGCACCACTTTGACGCCCAATCTGTAATAATATGTAACTTTAGAAAATAATTTAAGTAAAGCTCTAAGTACTGCTAGCATTGCGTACTACTAAACATTGCTAAGTATTGATGTACTATATATCTAATATATTGTTATAGGGCATTTCCAAAATATCGCGCACGAAAACTTGTCTATTATTTTCATAAAAATAAAACTGACAATATCTAATTTACTCTCATTTAACTCTAATCAATATAAAAATTTTCTAAACAAAACAATGGTATACATTAGTAATGTTATCAAAGAATAAATCAAGTTTGAAGCGGAACAGAAAAATGCAAATTTTAGTTACTAGATAATTAAACTTTTATTCTTCAGAAAATATAGGTGTCAGCAGTATACTTTTTTTTTTTAATTATTTTAGGTTTTAGTAAAGATTTCCAGAAAGTTACGGGATAGCACTATGTATCATAGAGTCACAGCAGTCATTTAAATGCAGTTCATGATTTATGACGCACCGAAGTCAGAGACAAAAGTTGCATATTTGTCAATTTCATACAGTTATTTTTACAAAAATAAATTGCTTGTAAGTATTCAAGTGAAATATTATATTTCTACAACACATATTTAATATCTTTGATGGGAAATAGCAGTCATCAAATACTTCTAGCTGGTGTGTTTATATATATATATATGTATATATTATATTATATATATTCTTAGTATGGTGTTTTGAAAAATATTGGAAATTTTTCAAACTATTGCGACATTAACAGACAAAAATGTTAAATATAAAATATATATATATATATATTTAATTTTTTCAGGTAGCCTAAAATATGATAAAAATATTTTTTTTATAATTTTTTTTCCTATTATAAGTCCTTAAACTTTTTTATATTTTTAGAGCTTTTGGTATCAAAAACTAGGAAGAAGTAATCTTTTTGTAACTTTTAAATCCGGAGTCCTTATTGGGACTCCGCATCCCTGCATAATAGTATCCATATTGCTTTAAGTCTCTGCTTCTAATTGTTAAAACAAAGAAAAATAAAAAGTCATGCACAGAAATGGAAATGTTCTATATTGTAAATTAAAAAATTCAAGTAAAAGAAATTAAGAAATCTTTAAATCTCACCAAATCTTGAGAAGAAGACTTTGTTAAAAAAACTCTAAAACATAAATGTTAAAAACTGTTTAAGAAAAGTATTTAAAAGTAAATGAAAATAAAAACAGAACATTTTTGATACATATAAAAATGCAAATCATTATGAACTTTTTTTTTCTTTTTCAATTTATACTTATATTTATATATATATATATATATATATATATATATATATATATATATATATATATATATATATATATATATATATATATATTTTATATATATATATATATATATATATGTATATTTTATATATATATATATATATATATATATATTTTATATATATATATATATATATATATATATATATATATATATATATATATATATATATATATATATATATATATATATATATATATATATATATATATATATATATATATATACAACCCGCGGAATTGAGAAAAAATGAGGTCAGCAACAATTTGCCAACCTCAATCTTTTAGAGGTCAGCATCAGATTGGTAAAAAGAAATTTGATACAAAGGTCTTACCATAAAACATAGAAATGAGGTCGACAATTATTTGCCAACTTCAAACACTTTAAGGTCAGCATCGCCAAATGCCAACCTTAATTCCGAGGCCTCTCTATATATATACAGTTTTTCCCACCTCATTTCGACAATGTATTAGCTCATTTTGACATTCTATCAGTACATTTTGACGTGGTAATTACACATTTTAACACTATTGCATTAAACTTTAACTGTGTTGCATTAAATTTCAACAATTTAAAAAATATATATATTAAAAATTTTCAAATGATTGTTAAATAATAAACGAGTTGTATTTAATCTGTCCAATTTTTAAACTCTAAAATATTTAAAGCAGAAACTTTAATCATAAATACGCTTTTAAAAATAATTTTTTAGATATAAATAAAAAAATATATAAAGTGGATACTAAAATCATAAATGCAGTTTCAAAAAAAATTTTTTAGATATACATAAAAAATTTATGTAAAATAAATCATGTGGATTTTAAATCTTATTTAAATGAAAACTCACTATCAGAAATTGCAAATATTCCTGGATTTAAACAAAATACAATTGATTCAAATATTGAAAAATGCTTTGCCGATGGAACAACAATAAAAAAGAGGTTCGAGTAACAAAAAATTAAATTAAGGGCTCAAAAAATGTATTGACGATGATTGTGGAATAATTCTTGATGAAGTTAAACAAAGGCTTTTTCAGCAAGAATCCATTCCAGTTAGCTGTTCTATTACAGCAAAATGCATTAAAAGCTTAAATTATACTTTAGAGCGTGTTCACAAGTTATTGATGAATTATTTATGCAGAAAAAATTAGATTAATTAAAATTTAGACTAATTTTAATTGAAGAGCTATTTATGCAGAAAGATTCATGAACATTTTGTCTGCATCAAATGACACTAAAATATTCTTAATTGATGAAATAGGCTTTAGTCTTTCAATGCAAATTAAAAGAGTCATTCTTTAGCTGGAAAGAAGGTCACGCAAATAGTGACCAATATATTTCAGTCTATTATGCAAAAATAGAATTTTGAAATATGAAGCACAAACAAGAGTATTTAAAGGCTTTTTATCACGATTATTTTTAATTATTATTAATTAAAAATAATCGATTATTTTAATTATTTTTCAAGAGTATTTCAATCTTTTTATATTTTATTTGCACAATTAGTTGTTAATGAAATTGGTGGAGATATTTTAATTTTAGATAATGTTCGTTTCCATAAAGATGCTGTTGTTCAAGATGAGATGTTGGTAATTCTTCAAGCGCCTGTTGGTAATTCTTTGATGTTTTTACCTCCATTTTCTCCCTTTTGAAATCCTATTGAAAATATGTTTTCTAAATGAAAACGATGTATCAAAAGATGTTAATCTAAAACTGAAGAGAAACTACTTGAAAGTATTTAAAAAGGTACATTGAATGTTACTAGCACAAATTGCAATAATTTTTACATATTGTTATGTGCATTATGTAGGTAGGTTAAATTTAAAACTTTAGACTTCCAACTGCAGCAGTTTTGAAATTATAGCCTTATAAATAAGACACATAGGCACTCCTTCATTTACAAATGGTAAAAATAGACTAATTTAAATCGTTATAACTTTTTTCTTATATTCAACAAGTTTGTCATTTTTTTTAGAACTATTTCATAGATACTCCTGTCATTTAAATAATGGTTTTTATTAATTTTTATCATACTAGAAAAAATTATAACATTTTCTACTTTAGAAAATCTAAAGATTGCTTAACTGTAGCATTTTCCTACTGATTCAAAAGTCTTTACAGGTAACTTTTCTGTTTAGCTACTATAGTCTGCAATAAGTGCTCAAAATAGCAGCTTGTTGCAGTTTAGAACTTGAACATATCTAAAAGTCTATTTGCCTAAAAAGTCAAATTTTCAGACATTTTGAGATATTTGTAAACTAATCTAACACTTTGTATTGATCTAAAATGCAAACATTATAAACTTGTTCACACCAAAAATGCCAGCATTTTTTAATAATCCTATTTTTATTTATCAATGGTTGAATGCATTATTGAAAAACAGTGCCCTTCTAAAGATATAATTGGTTGCCCCCTCCTTATTCTGGTCTATATATAGGATAGAAGCACAAATAATTTGGCAACAACTATTTAGATATCTGCATTATTGGTTAAATGTAATACTTTAAAAATAACTTAAGTTAATTCAAAAATTGAAAGCATTATTTATATAAATTCTGTTTTATTATAGGTGATTAAACTGCTAATAATTCAGTACACAATTAGTACCAAATGACTTCTGACATTAATTCCTTAATTTAATGTCTCAAAAATAAATAAAAGCAGACATTAACTATCTAATTTAATGACTAGACAATAAACAAAGGTAGACATTATTTACTTAATTTAATGAATCAACAATATATAAAAGTAGACATTTACTTAATTTAATGTCTCAACAATAAATAAAAGTTGACATTAATTATTTAATTTAATGACTCAACAATAACATTAATTACTTAATTTAATTACTCAATAACAAATAAAACTTTTTCTGGTTAAGCAAAACAGTTAAAATAAAATACTAAAAAATTAAGAACATAAAACAAACTTAAAAATAAACTTTTCATTATTGAAATACTTATTATTATGAAATTTATTTATAATTATTATTTATAATATAAATAATAACGTATTATAATAAAATTTAATTTAACTATCTAATTTAAAAAATTAAAGAATTTATAGATATAAGGAAACAATAACTAAAATAGATAAAGAGTAAACATTTTAAATTGTTTATAAATTTATCACTTCTATTATAACTATGGTAAGTTTTAAACAAAGTATATATAATTTGTCTCTTCCCCCCCCCCCCCTCATCATCACCTCCATTTCTCTACTTTCACTGCCCACAAAATGTAAGCGATTTCGCCTTGTTATAACAGACAACAAGAGAATTTTTTTTTTTCCCTAGGTAAATCTAGTCTTGACAATCTTCAAAATCTGGTCTTTTATAAAAATGAACTATGCAATTAAATAATTTGTAATGAATGGGAGTTATTTTCGATAAAATATAATTTTTTTTTGGAGATTGGCAATCAAAATTTCAAATTTTATAAATATTATTATTTAATGTGCTGAACACTAAACCACTCTAAAGTTATTTTATTGAACTTAAATTTTTTTTATTTTATTGAATTAAATTTTTTTCTTTTATTGAATTTAAAGTCAACTTTTTTTACCTTGCTGAGATATCATTTATGTCAAACTCTGCATAATACCCTCCATTGTCCATTTTTTTTACTTCAGGAATACTTCTTGTCTGTGTAGTGTTGATTAAAGGAACCTTTGGTCCCTGGATTTCAATTGGGTTATTTCTTCTAATTTGTTCTGCAGGACTCCATACAGAATTTGGCTTAAAGAGAAATTGAATTAATAACAAAAAAGTAGATTATGACTATTTTTGTTTATAACTTTTTTAATTAAGGGGTTACCAACCAGTAAAGATGTTGGCTTCGTCTGGTATTTTCCTTCTGCAACAAGCTTTGCTGAAAGCTGAGCTGCTCTTTGCCTTGCTTTTTCAGCTGCACTTAACTCCTCAGTTTCTTTTCTTTGATTATGTCTAAATAAGAATGAGCAATTTTTTATTTAAAAAAAAGTAACACTGAAAGTTTATTTTTATATAATCATCTTAATCATGATTCTTGCTTTATGTAGACATCAATTTAAAGTAAACACAAGGTACTTTTGATTTTCTTATCATAGTGCAACCAGAGTGTAAAGAAGACGAGAAAAACGTTCAAAGAAAAAAGTAAAAATAAAAGTTTTATTAAGATGAAAATTTCCTGTAAAAAGAAGCAACATTACTGAATGACAAGTCACAAAAATGGCAAGTAGAACTAAAGATGATAACTTATAAAGGTGTAAAGTAAAGTAGTATGGTAATTTTTGTAAAAAGAAGAAAGATATGCATTACAACAATTTGACAGAGGCTAAACTTTGTAACCATAGAAGATCAAATCATATTTACAATGCAATTTGAACCTAATAGAGAAAAGGCATATTTTAGGTGTCTTCCACATATATAGGACAATTCTCATAATGACATTTCTCCAGGGATGAGGAGTCCCAAATAGGAGTAACAAAAAAATCTGGAGTAACAAAAAAATTACTTCTTCCTAGTTTTTGGTATCCAGGAGCTCTAAATCTCTAAATATAAAAAAGCAAATAGATTACTAATAGGAAAAAAAGTTAAGACTTAGTTTAGAGGAACAATCAATTTTTGAACCTGGAATCCTTAGGTATAATGGCTGCAAGGACTGTGGGACTTCCGGCTTAAAAATAATAAGTTCTAAGTCATTAAATCTTATGAATTTTTTTCTTTTTGCAGATCATAAATCAACCAACATTTTTAGAGCGTCTGGACACCAGAGACCAGACGAAAAAATAGAGATATAAAGCCGGATCTCTTTTGGGACTCTGCGACCCTGCATTTCTCTAATACACACATCTTAAGCATCATTTTACTTGAATGAAGTTTTTTCATATCATCTGTGATGCACTTTTGCCAAGTCTGACCTCTTTTATGCAGTATGGTTTTTTTTTTAGTATGCAGGGAGAAACTAGTATCTCCCTGCGTACTGATACTCAATCACCTGCATCTTTACATTATACATGCTTAAATCTCTATAACTTTCTCTGATGCAGCCTACCAGATATACTTACTATTCTTAAATTCTGTCTAAAATCTTCCTTTCTTTTTTAATTTTTTAGAGTCACTCACCCACCTGACCATTATTATCTCTGTTCTTTCAAGATACTGGATATTATCAACCTTCATTACCTGTGCTTCATTACCTTTGATCATAACATTCTGGAAACATATGGTGATAACTTTACTTCAACATTTATTGATGCGCCTCTGTTGGAAGGACTTGTGGAAAAGTGGAGAACTTGGCAAAGGCACATCTTATTTTCTCTCGATGCCTCTTCTGATCCAGCAGCTGATCCAATTGTCACTCCAAGATAACAAAACTTACTCAATTTTTCCATCACTATTTATTTTATTCTACCTTTTGACTTCTCTGTCAACAAAAAAGAGTACATTTTATACACTTAAAACCAGCAATTTTAAAAACAATATATAGCACCTTGTATGCAACTATTCTCTTATGAATCCATTTAACACAAATACCATACTTTAAAGCGAATAAAATCAGAAATAAAAAAACAGCAAGCTCAACAAAAATCTTTGCAGATTCCAGCCAATGAAATGGAAATGTTTTTCATGAAATGTAAGGAAAAATCGGACATATATCCAAAAAAAGGTCAGAAATTTAATAAAACATAAAGTAAAGAAAATAGGATGAGTAGTGTCATTCATTAGGTAGAATATCAACAATATTGCAACAAATTACTAGCAGTAAATAGCTTTTTGTTTGTGTTAAAATTTACCAACTACTGCAAGCTCAAACCTGTCACAGGAGAGATCACATTTAAAATATACTATCTGTTCTAGGTAATCAAAAAGTGATATCTTTTCAAATTAAAGTTCTTAAACGTAACATTAAGTACCATTGAACATTAATATAAATAAGAAACAACATAAAATGAAATCTTGAGGCATCACAGAGGTTACTGAACTATTGTTCATTAAGGACAACTTAAATACAGTAATTAGAAAAAAATCTTTCTTTTAAATAAAGTAATAAACTTTTAAGAATTTTTCATACTGATGACATCCTCGTCGATCATCTTCAAAACTTTGGTCATATTGATTACTTTCTCGTTCATCGTCAAATTTTTGGTCAAATCGACTTTTATGTTCTACTGGTGAATTACTTTTGTAATCAAATCGACTACGACTGCTGCGTATTGGAGATGATTCTTTAGATGGAACAACATCAAATCTACTTCTTCGTGTTTTAGATCTTGAATCAGATGAAACTTTTGAAGAATGAGTATAATTATCATCTGATGAACTGTCAGCTACCCATATACTTTTCAATAAATAATTTGTATCTTCATCTAGAATTCTGTTTGTAGAACTAAAAAACAAGACACAATACAAAATAAGTTAACAACATAGGAAAAAAAGGACTTAACTATGATTGTAAATTAGAAACAAGTATATAAACTATTAAAATAAACACACTAGTACTAGTAACAATAATAACAAGATTAACAAACAATAATAATAAATTAACAACAATACTATAAGTACCTACAATAAGTACAACATTTTATAATATGTTTTATAAACAAGTTTTAATTATACATCTATTTAACAACTATTGAGATTTTACCAGTCCATATTAAATCGGTTTTTTTAAAACTGCTAAAATAAGCATTAGTAAAAGATTAGTGGTGCATTTTTTTAAATTTATGTTAAATCTCTTTGATTTTTGAAACTAGTAAACAATCATTGAAACGTACAGCTTACTTTTTAATTGTAGTTACTTTCTCTTAATAGTTCTATGTAAGTTTGTAAAGTTTATCTCTATGCAACCCTCAGAATTAGAAAAAATAAGGTCGGCAATAATTTGCTGACCTAAATTTTTTAAAAGTCGGCATTCTGTTGACTAAAAATATGATACAAAAGTCTTACTATTAAACATAGAAATGAGGTTGGCATTTTTTTGTCAACCTCAAACACTTTTAGGTTGGCAGTTAGATCGGCATTGCTGAATGCCGACCCTAATTCCGAGGGTTATCTATGGAATACATGATTACCAAGTATAAAAGTTATAATAATGACATACTTTTGGATAAATTTTGTAAAATAATATTAGGGATCCACTTAATGTTCAAGGGTCTTTAGCAACCAATCATAACAATTGTTTTTTTGTTTTTTGTGTTTTCTTAATACCTAAGAAATGCCAGTTTTTATTTTTGATAATATAATGAAATTGCCAGATTATAATTTTAACATAGTTTGTTTGAGACGTCGGAAAAAGAGTTGTCTTTAGATTTTATTTACTATTAAATCTATTTCTTGAAAAAGATAATAATATTAATTTAATTTTATTATAATTGCCTTTGTTAATGACGCTAATAATAATTTTTCAAAAGTCTCAAGAACCAAATTTTTAAGGTAAAATATAAGATTTTGTAGTTTGAGAAAAATGGATCTTAACATTGAACATTACCTCTTGCATCAATTTCTTGCAACAATAAAAATATTTATCAGAAGTGATAATACAGTGTGTCAGCTCTAGTAAAAAAGATTGGAGACATTAGAAATAACTGCGCAATATAAAAAAAACCATATGGTCCACATTTAGAAAGTTGCAAGTATAATAATAATATTAATAATAATAGGGTACATCCGAAGCAGAAAAAAGTATGAAAGAAAAGATTTTGATCTGAAATTTATATTGTTACTATTAAGACGACTAAGTTTAGGTTTTTTTGGTCCGATTTAGGTCTTTTTTCGGCTTGGTTCAATTTAGGTTATTTTTTTGGTTGGTTTCAAAAAAAAATTTAATTGGCTTGGTTTAACTCAACTTGTTTTTGAATTTGGTTCAAAAGCAAAACAAAATTTTGAAGATCATTTATTTCATAAATTTGAAATGGCAGATTTCTAAAAAAAAAAAGAATGTTTTATTTTATATAAACAATCTTTTTAATTTTTCCAACCACTAAGGTAGTACTTCTGGTAGTGACAACATTACTGGCAGTAGAAAAAACTCTCTCTGAAGTTGCTGAATTACATTGCTATTTCCAAACTAGTTAAATAGAATTGGGTACTACAACTTTATTACTTACTACCATTCTAAAATTTTTTTTTTTCTTCTGCTGTCTCAGCTGCTAAAGAATGATTTTAAAAAATATATAAATACATGTGTATAAACAGGGCCTATTCTAGGAAAAAAATTTAGGCAGCAGTACCCACTTGTTCTGGCAAACTTTAGCAAAAAATCAGTGTTTTTTTTGCGAAAAAAAGAATATTTGGTGTAAAAAGGAAAAAAAAAAAAAAGGTCCTCAAATTTTAATTTGGGCAATGCCCAAATACGATTGACACTATCGAAAACAGTCTAGAATAGCCCCTAATAAATGTATATGTGTGTATATATATTAGAGGTGTGCCGGCACCAGTTTATACTGAGTCCGAGTCGGGGTACCTGGCACCGGGTCCATATTAAATAAATTAAGCTTGTAAAATCTCTAGCCCTGAATTATTTTGACAAAATAACACTGGTTAATTTGCGCTAATTTAGTTTGCCTAAATATATCAAGTTTCTTTTTAATAAACAACTATACACTTGAGGTCAAAAATTCAAATTATGCAAACTAATTTGTTAACATGATGTCCATAAATGATTTTTCTCCCTCAGGTTTGATAATACTTGGATCAACTTTCCGTATGAATTTGTTAATGCCAAAAACATCGAGAGCTTTAAAATTAAAATAACCTCTATCAACTTCGAAAAATTCTCTCACACAATAAAAAGAAGCTATTCAAATATCCGTGTAAATCCGTGTTTCCATTTTTTTTTTAAATATAAAAATATTTTTATATTTTTAAAAATATTTTAAGTGAGATATATCTATATCGCGTAAATAGAGCTTTCTAGTAATCGAATCATTAATACTTTTAGACTTATATCAAAAAGTTTATTGGTTGAAGTTTAAACTAAAAGCAATCCAGTTACAGGCCTTGTTACGAGATTTCACTGCGTAGCGAAAACGCGTAACGCAATTCTAAGTAACTCAACTCAGCAAATATATTTTGCATTGTTAGAAGTTATATTGCGTCACTAGAGTCTTTTCAAATACCGAATTGTAATTAAAGTTATTTTATTAACGCGTTAAAAATCATACAGTTTTTTTTTCTCACTATAACAAAAGTTACAAATAAAATCTAAGTAAATCTTATTTAAAAAATCATTTTTATTATTTTTTTTAAATATGAACTACATTTTATTTTGAAAAAAATATTTATTTCACGAAACGTAAAATAATGTTTGTTTATATTCTTATAATTTTACAGTTGGTTTTTGGTTATTTTATTAACTGTTAATAAATTTTTACTTTTTTAATTTGTGAACTCTTTTTAATGTTTTTAAACAATAAAGAGGTTTTTTTGTTATTTATCAGTTATTGATAACATATTCGTGATCATAATTTATTTTCATAAATTAAACGAACATCATTAAAACTTTACGTTATTGAACTAACAATAAACAAAATATTTTATTAATAAAATATTTACATCAAAATAAATCAGGCATTTTTTAAACTATTATGATTAAAAATAATTTTTATATTTAAAAGGAATTTATATATTTAATTCCTTAAGATAAAACTTAAAACACTTTATTTTTTTAACTAATTTTTAACAACAACAAAAATTACTTAACAAACTGTTTCTTTAACAAAAAATCTATTAGTTTACAATTGCAGTTAATTGCTTTTACTTACGACTTTATTTCTACTGAATAAACGTCACGTTAACGACATCAAAAGATAATTTAAATATTCTAAAAGATAAAAGTTTTTTCGTAGCGCAAAACTGCTGAACACGTAGGCAAATCGCCTTTTCGCAGGCAAAATGCGAGCTGCGTAACGCTTCTTAACAAGGCCTGCAGTTAACAATACTTTGACACAATTTAAAGTGTTTTTTGTTTTTTTGTTGTTTTTTTTTTGTAATTCACCTCCCCAATATATATATATATATATATATATATATATATATATATATATATATATATATATATATATATATATATATATATATATATATATATATATATATATATATATATATATATATATATATATATATATATATATATATATATATATATATATATATATATATATATATATATATTTATATTAAGGTGGTGGTAAAAACAACTTATTTTAAAAATGTCAGCTGACAACCCCTAAATGTGTTTTATATAATAAAATAATACTGGATTTAAAAAATTTTTGAATAAAAAATATTTTTACGGGTGCCACAAGACCCTTATACATCAAACAGGTTCCTAATATTATAAAAAAAAAGGTTTTTTAAAAGTATATCATGTTGGGTTTCAAAAGTATATCATGCTCAAATGAAGCAAAATTATGTAAAAATTTCAAAAATAATCATTGTTTTATAAAAAGCAGAGATAAAAAAATTATAATTAAAAAAATCTTGTTAAATTCCCTTTTTTTTGTTATAAATTAAAAAATATCATTTTCTATTTACTAAAATCTAAAATAATAATATATTTATAAAATGATTCATATTTTTGAAATTTTTATATATTTTTGCATCATTTGAGACCCAACAGGACATACTTTTGAAAAACTTTTTTTTTTATAATATTAGGAACCTGTTTGATGTATAAGGGCCTTGTGGCACCCGTAAAAATATTTTTTATTCAAAAATTTTTTAAATCCAGTATTATTTTATTATATAAAACACATTTAGGGATTGTCAGCTGACATTTTTAAAATAAGTTGTTTTTTCCACCACCCTAATATAAATATATATATATATATATATATATATATATATATATATATATATATATATATATATATATATATATATATATATATATATATATATATATATATATTTGTTTAAGGTTTTAAATGTTTGTTTCCACAGAAGAGATTTTAACTGAAAAGATAAAACGTTCCACGCCTCCTGCCTTACCAATGCAGCAAAATTTTCCTACTTGCTTTGAACTCTGGATCTCTTGCTTGATCTGAGCAAGCACTCTAAGTAATATTTAAGCTTTGAAATTATACTTGGTGATCATGTATGCCATACATTCATTTATCAAAATGTTACTAACTCAAGATCATAAATATAAACAACTTCATTTACAATGTATAAAATAAAACAATATATTAAAAAACTTTTAGCACAAGCTAAAATATTAATTAAAAATGGTTCACACAGTAAAATATATCATTCACAAGAAAAAATGTTCAAGTGGTAAAATGACACTGCAAAATGACATTGTTTTTTTCCTTAACGCATATCATTGATAGCTCAGCGGTTTAGTGCACTGTCATCAGTGTCGTTTCGAGAGGTTTAAGACCTCCCCTTAGCATAATAGATTTTGAAATCTTGTTTATATATTTATAGCAAAAAAATAATAATATAGCAAAAAAGATTTCTAAATTTCTAAATAAAATTTTAAAGTTTTCTAGTTTTATAGATTTATTATACACAATTGTTCCATATACTGCCTGCAAACTCAAAATATGCTAAAGACATTTACACTTACAGATGTTTGTACATAATGCAAAATCAATGGTAGAACTAAGAAGATCTTAGACCATTAAAAACTATAAACGTGGCCTTAGCTATAAAATGCTAATCTAAAAGTTAAGCCAAAAAAATTTTGTGCAGTGGCGCCAGTTTGTGGTAAAAAAAACTTTTATACATCAAGTTTGCTTTTGCATTTATCTTTTTGATTAATTTTATAATAAAGATATAAAATTGGTACATATATAATTTCACGGATAAGAGTTTGTATTTATTACAATAATAATAAAAAAATAGTTTTAAAGAAAAAATTTAGCAATTACTATATTTAGTCTAATTAGACTATATCCCATAAAAATATATTCTATATATTTTTTTAATAAAAAGAAACTTTTCTAAAAAATTGAAACAAAATCTTATTTCTAGTTAGTGTTTTGCCATAAAAGTGACGTAACAAATGGAAAATTTTTTGACTTCAATGATTTATGAAAAAGCCGCGTCTATCATATTTAATAATCTATGAAGATGATGTAAATTTAGCAATCAGATATTACTAAATTTACATCATCTTCATAATTATTAGAAAAGTTTTCTTTATTAAACATGTATAAAACTGTATAAAACGTTATATAAGTGGATTTTTTACATTTGTATATAACTTATTTGTTTATTGCCATATTATGTTATATTAAATGCTGTGCAATAAAGCTGCGCTTAATTAGAAAACTCTCTTGAAAAATGTTGATTAATTAAAATCTGTATAAGACTTTGGAAAATGGTTTGTTTTTCAATTACATGCATAAATTCGATTTAATTCGGTTTAATGCGCTGTCATCGGTACTGTTATTGTGTTAAGGGGCGGACTTAAATGGGTTTAAATCCACCCCTTAAGACAATATATATTTTTAATTTTTTTAATCTGGCCATATAATTTAAGAAAATAAAATAAATATAGCTAAAAAGACTAATAATTGGTAAAATAAAAGTTACTTTTAACGTTTGGCCTTTTTTTTTTTTCCACAGCAGAACCTTTTAGAGTAGCAGGACTGTCTTATTAAATTTTTTCCTTATTAAGTTTCAGACCATAACTTTTTTTCAGACCATCTGCAGCTTATTAGGACTAATTACCTGAGCACATTAATGACATAAGTATCTCAATAATGACACATACGCAACAAATTTCTCCTGGTGAATTTTTACCTCTTGTAAAAATCCTTTCATTTGTTATAGTGTATAATATCTTCACATATGTTATGCATGTAATAACTATAAAACTTTAAAAAAAATAATAAGTTGCCAATGGTAGGATTTGAACCACAGCTTTTTTGTTTAGAAGCTCTACACACTAACCACTCGGCCTTATTGTCTAATAAAAATTTTAAAACTATTTAATAAATAAAAGACTTTATAAAAAAGTAATAAATGCAGATGAACGACATTAAGGAGATGTTGCCGCAACGCAGTTTTCAATGAAAGTAAAACTGTAAAACTTGATTCAAGTTTTAATATGTTTTAACATTACATAATTTCAAGTTTGCATGAGTAAGATATTTGCATACACTTTCCTTCACGTTTTCGAATAGTGCTATAATATTTCGAAAGAGCTGTGATTCTTTTTCACCACTACCTTGGTTGCATTGGCTGCCAAGGGTTCCATATCAAACACACTCGAAGGGGCACTAACACTACTAACATTATTAAGTTCGGCAATAATATATAGAGATATTATTTATAACTATGATTATTATTTGTATTATTATTAAGAATCTTACACCTCTACTAGTTTATTTCAAAAATAATGGTTATGAATAAGTAAATAAAAGGTGAAAATAAATTAGACTGAGTCAAAACAAGTTTAAAACCTTTTTTTTACTCTAAATTCTTTATCAAGTTTCCCAATAAGAACACCAAGACCATCATCACAAAATAGTTCTCCTGCATCAATCATAAGGGCACAGTCACGCAAAGATCCTCCAAGTTTTGCTCGAACAGCTAGAGCCTGCCTCCTAGGTTCCATTGTTGTAAACAGTTGCCATTTTAATACCTCACTTCTCCAACTTTCATATTCAGTGCCTTCCTTAAAAACTGGTATATCCACTTCAGCCATAGTTCTAAAGCATTATAATTGTTTCTAAAAATAAATAACTGCAGAATCAGAATCTCATTATTTTTTACTCTACTTTTATAATACAATTTTCCAAAATAAACTTTATACAATCTTTGAAATATTTTGATAACAGTTGTGCTATGTAATACAGTATTATAAGCATAATTTTTAGAAAAGGCTTTACAATTTTTCACAAAAAATCCTTTTGATTTTTAAAACTAGCTATAGAAAACAATCAGTAGAACATAACAGTTTACTTTTTAATTATAGCTACTATTTCCTAATTGTTCTATCATAGAATCTTACTTCCATAGAACCTATGGAAGTTTGATAAGTTTATCTCTATGAAATACATGATTATCAAGTATAAAAGTTATAATAATTTTAAAATATCTTTTAACTTAATGAGATGAAAGGTAAGACTACAGCTACAATTAAAAAATGAGTCTTTATGCATTAAAATTAACTTATTATGTATGTATGTATGTATGTATGTATGTATGTATGTATGTATGTATGTATGTATGTATGTATGTATGTATGTATGTATGTATGTATGTATGTATGTATGTATGTATGTAAGTATGTATGTATGTATGTATGTATGTATGTATGTATGTATGTATGTATGTATGTATGTATGTATGTATGTATGTATGTATGTATGTATGTATGTATGTATGTATGTATGTATGTATGTATGTATGTATGTATGTATGTATGTATGTATGTATGTATGTATTTATGTATGTATGTATGTATGTATGTATGTATGTATGTATGTATGTATGTATGTATGTATGTATGTATGTATGTATGTATGTATGTATGTATGTATGTATGTATGTATGTATGTATGTATGTATGTATGTATGTATGTATGTATGTATGTATGTATGTATGTATGTATGTATGTATGTATGTATGTATGCATGTATGTATTTATGTATGTATGCATGTGTATGTATTTATGTAAGTTCATATAAATATAAATTCAGTAATTAGAGCTTAAATTAATAGATTGTGGTAATCAAATACTTAACTGATAAAATTTTAACAATTTGTACCAGTTTAACATTCAAATATAATGTTAATTAGATTATAATATTAAAAATTAGGCTTTTTCTATTTAGTGCAACTTGAACATACTTGTAATAGATAATATACTTTAATGTTAATATAAAGCAATTGAACATTAAAATTTTAAAGCTTGTACAGTACAGCAAGCACACTAAATAGAAAACACTATATTTTATAGTGTTTTATATAACTAAACATTATATAGTATATAATATTTAATTATATAACATAAAAATTGTAAACTAACTGTTAAGTTTTATACAGCAAGTATTAAAGCAATGTTAACAGTCTAACACATATCACATTGTACCAAAAGAAAAACTAAATATTTGTACAAGTTATAAAACTTTAAAACTATTATGATAAATCTTTATAACTCTTGATTGATTTTAACATTTTCAATATTATTCACTACTAGAAAAAAACAATGTTTATTCAAATTAATTGATAACATGTTTCATTTATTGAAATATTGGTTTTAAAGACAACACTGCTTTTTGCTTTTAATTGAGTTTTAACTCCGTGACTGTGCGCATTCTTCCGGTTAAAATCTTTTACCCGTACTTTCTTCTCGAAAAAAATAATAAGTTGTTCGAGTTAAATCTCGTCGGTTTCGATCATTACACAAAAAATTGTGTCAAAAAGTAAAACAAAAAATAAAAACACGTTTTGAAATAATTATTTAAACTGTATGAATATTCTTCACCAACGCATGCAACAAATTGTAACAAAAACAACCGAGTTTCTGAACGTGTCCGTCAAAAATTGACAAATTGTTCTTAGCAGACGCGGTATCAGATCATTGTTCTTAAAAAAGAGGGAACGAAAGGGGAGGGAGGTGTAGTAAAAAGTCAAAACCTAAAAAAAAACTTACTATTTGATTGTTAAAAAAAATTAAAAAACATGAAATGATTATTTTTATTTATAGCAGTAATGTTGTACAAAATACAAATTCTAATAAAAATTCAAAATATAAGTCAAAGGCGTTGTTATCTCTGACTTATTTAGTAAACTTAAAAGCATTACTATACAGGCTAAAAAGAGTCAAAATTTACATCATAAATTTGCACTGTAAAAGCTTGATGTGTACTTTTAAGTTACGGTAACACGGTCATCATGGATCAGTGCCGTCTTTACCCACAATCAACACGGGTAAATGCTGGGAAGCCTCGGCAAAATTTGAAACCATTTTAAAATTAATGACATTCTTAGAGATCCTTTTTTTATTTTATGTAAGTTATATTCAGTCAAAGATGTGTTGTTAGTACCATTTAATTGCAAAAAACAGTATGACTTATTTAAATTGATTGATTTTAAAATAAAATTCACAATTTATATGTATGAACAACAGTTTTTTTTTATTTAATTTTTTTATCTTCGTTTTTGGAATTTAAAATTTAATAGAAATTTTAAATCTTTTTTCTACTGTATTTTACTTTTTGTAGTAATGTCATATTCTTTGTTATATTAGTATACAAAAGCATGAGTTAGAGAAATATGCAGCGATTCTTGACCTAGAAGTTATGAATAGATTTTAGTGCTTAAAGCTAAGTTAAAATAGGAACCCTAAACTGACATATAACCATTACATAAAATAAGAAAAAAAAATTTTTCTAATAAAATGGTCTTCTAAAACTGCGGTACCAGAAATATATATCCCCCCTCCCTCAGTCAGCTCTACTAGAAGCCAATTTTTTAGAAATCCTGGGGGGTCAGCTCGATCTAAAGACGCCCCTGATAATTCTAACCTAGCTGACCAAAGAACTCTACTTATATGGAAAAATAGCGTACATATCTAGGTATCCTATGGTGCAAACTTTTAAATCCCTTAATTTTGTCCGCGGAAACAAAAGTTTAATTTAAATGTTCGAGTTGTGTGAAACTTTGAGCGTCAATAAAACATCTGTAGGATAAAAATCACCTTACAAAATTTGATAAAAACTGGTGCAAATGTATTCTTTGACCGCATCAAACTCTGGATAAAATTTGAATATTATTTTAAAGTTTAAGTTTAAATTTCGTTAGTTTTTTGCTACACATACCTCAAAACGTTATTGATTACTACAATATTTGGTAAATATTTACAAAATAATGCTTACATAAGAGTTCTACTATGTAATAATCAACCATTATTATTTTAAATGATTTTTGGTAGATTTAACAATATTCATTTTATAGATCAAAATATCCGTTTTCTTATTAAACCATGATTTGAATTATCTGATGCCAAGCGTAAGTGTATCAACATTTGATACGGTATAAACTACTGCCAAAATCATAAACAATGCTAAAAAAAAGTGCAAATCAAGGCCAAAGGACTATCAAGAAAACAAAAAAAAGAATGTATCTATTAACAAACTTTTTATTAACTATTGAAACCTTATTAAATACATTTGTTTTCAAAATTAAGTGAATAAATAAAAATTTATACACTATTTTTAACATTGTATCACCATCAATTCGCATCTGATTATATTTTTAAGACATGTTCATTGATTTTATACACAAAAGTTTATTAATAAATAGCTCAATATACTCTTTTAGTACAAATACTCTTCAATACTATTTTTAAATGAAATATTCAAGATCATTGTTTTTAAACTAATAACATTTAATGATTAAGATGGTGAAAATGTTCATTATAAACCGTAAGAATTTCTGCGACATAATCCTTAATAACTCAAATTATGCTTCTAGTACTTTAATGTTGCTTACTGTTCAGATCAATTATGCCGCGCACAAACTTTCTTTGTACTCTAGATTCTCTTCAATCTTTCTTTGTACTCTAGATTCACAACCTTTCTTTGTACTCTAGATTTGTACTCTAGTACTCTTATTGTTTTGCTTGTCATTATGTTTTGCTAATGCTACCTCATTATGGCGTGAATTTAAGGTGTTACGCCTGCACCAGCTATTGTTAAGTAACACTTTTTGAAATGATGAATCCAAAGCAAGCTTTGAAAACTTAGTTGAAACTTTTGAGCGCTTCAATTATGTGAACAATGTTGAAAACTATTTTTTTTATCAGCTGCAACGTATCGATATTTTTAAGATGCTTCCTGCATTCATTCCCCTCGAACTGGCTCCCATGATATGGGCTCAATAAAATGTCAAGGGATCTTGAAAAGATGGTTGACAACTTCTAAAATAAGATGCAATTCCCTTGGTGGAATTATTTCAAAAATGACTCGATTTGATTGAGCCCAGTTTTTGCAACTTTTTAGATTTGGTAAGAAACTTGGATTTGATGTAACACCATGTGCAAGGATGCATACTTGAAGGAGTTTGTAGTGTTATATCACAAATCAAAATTTGTTTAACTCTATGCATTGCATTAATGAGTGATCAGATTCGTTCAATATTGAAGTGAGTTTCTTGCAAATTTTCTGATTACGCAAAAAGAGTTTGTCTCATGACTCCAGTTTTTTTGACAATCCTTTGAGCAAGAAGTTGCTGTTGTGGGGGTGAACTGGATTGATCTCTTAACGCAGTATTGACAATGCTTAGTCAAAACTTGAGAAAATTTTTTTCAGTATTAGTTCCTAGCTTAACAAAATAGCCGCCGAAAATTTTGAGAACTATATTGAATAACATGATCTAGAAGACTTGATAAATCATTGCAGTGATTAACTTAAATTGTACCAGAATCTCTTTTTCCGTCGGCAATTTTAAAGTCACTACAGGTGAAGAAACCACTCAAATGTTGACCTGATTTTAAAGGTTTCATGTAAAATTTTGCTCTACCATCATGCTGATTGACGTTTGGTTTACAGTTTTCAAAAGTTTCTTTAATCAGTTGTTTAACCAGAATTTAATTGTACATTTGCAAGGGATAGTCGTCAATTTCGTAACATTTAATGGTGACTAGGCACTACTTATGTTTATATTAAACTTTTTTTTAAAATTTTGTGTAATATATACATAATATATTTGTTTTTAAAGAAATTAAAACTTGTCAAAAAAATACTTCCTGAAATCTATTTATTCTTATTTCTCAATAGTAAAAAATGTAATTAATTATCCTTAAATGTAAAAACTATTTAAGTACACATATTTACCGGTGGTAATTTTAAAGCCTCCTAGATTGATTAGCAAGTTGGATAGTTATTTCCGAAGATAATTTTCTAATAGAAATTACTCAAAATGAGATTTTTTTTTGCTGCTTCGGCAACTTTTATTGCTAAAGATTGAAGGCTTTCCATGAACTTTGTTAGAGTGCTTTTGTGGGGCAAACCGTTTTATAAAAGACTGAGGCATGTACTGCAACGCACACTTAGTTCTTTTTCAACCGCGGTTTGCTCTTTAGGAAAATTATTATTTTTTTACGCTTTGAACGACTAATTCGGCAGATTAATAACATTACCAATTACCAATTCAGCAGATTAACAACTACCAATTCGGCAGGTTAACAATACATTATGTTTCTTGTTTCAGGTCTCACTTGTATTGACTTGAAGTCAAACATATGGGCAATTGTAATTTCTTTCACCTCTTGTTTCATATGCAAAGTAGCACTGCACGGTTCGCCAGTCCTTGTAATATCGGAGAACCACTTATGTTTATCTTGGTCTTGTATAGTTTTGCATTCGATTTGCTTGGGAAGCAGTAAGCTGCCTTAAACATTTTTTCAGACAAATCAAACACACAAACTTTTTTTTTCAAGTTTTTATCACGAATCTTTGCTTTGGCATTTGTAGCAGTTCACTAAGCCTAAGTTCACTGAATATCTCGGCCTTTTACAAAGTTAACCGAAATATTGGATTACAAACCACTAAATATACTTGCAAATATTATAGTTTAAAAGCTATTAAAAACAAAAAAATATTTACTTAGATTAAAAGGAAACAATTCCTAAAATATTTTATTTCTTACAAGAAACTATTTAAATTAATGATACTTGTCACCCCTAATTTACAATTATAATCTTATTTAATGACTAATCTAAAGTCTAAATAAAGTAAGTAAATAAGTCTAAAAAACGATTTTCACTGGTTTAATCAAACTTTTACAAATTTTGTTTCCAAACAACCCTCTGTATAGATTAATTTTTCTCAGACCCATCATCTTGATCTTTTTCTGTTCCCTACAAGTTTTTTAGCAGTCAGTTATTTTAGTCATCCTATCTAAATTTTTTAAGTCAAATTTTCTTAGTCAAAATAAAAAATATTTTTTATAATTTTTTTTTGAAAAATAAATGTTTTATTTTATAAACTTTTATGCATTTTTACAGCAATTTATATCTTTGAAAATGCTGTGATTTTGTATGGCCAAGTCGAACAACTCTTTAAATAGCAAATTTATGCTTTGGTCTATAAAATGAAAACTGTACATGTACTAATAAAACAATTATAATAAAAATATTATAGTATTACATAGTAAACACTAAACAGTATTACATAGTAGAATAAACTTAATTTAAATGTAATCTAAATAATTTTTTATGATCAATAACTTAATTTAAATATAATCTAAATAATTTTTTATGATCAATAACTTAATTTAAATATAATCTAAATAATTTTTTATGATCAATAACTTAATTTAAATATAATCTAAATAATTTTTTATGATCAATAACTTAATTTAAATATAATCTAAATATTTTTTTATGATCAATAACTTAATTTAAATATAATCTAAATAATTTTTTATGATCAATAACTTAATTTAAATATAATCTAAATTTTTATGACCCTCTGTTCCATCATCTTGATCTTTTTCTGTTCCCTTCAAGTTTTTTAGCAGTCAGTTATTTTTGCAAACATTCTAATTTTTTTCTGGGGAAAAAATTAAAAAATTTCAAAATTTCCATCACAAAGTACCTTGCTGTGTACTGTGTATCTTTCCATACAAGTGGCGTTGAGTAAGCTAGATTGGCATTATCAGAATTTATGATAACCGTGGTAAATAAACATAGTAAACTTTAGGGTCATTATTTTTAAAATTTGGAGGATAGGTCTATTTTCCTGTAATTTTTGAAATCACGATTTTTTAAGTTGTCTTTTTATGCTTTAAATATAACTTTGAAGTTTACTTTTTTTTTTTTTCTTTTTTTTTTTTTTTTTATTCTTTTTGTTTACTTCATTTATATAAATATAATCTAAATAATTTTTTATGATCAATAAATTAATTTAAATGCTAATAAATAGGAGTGAGATTACTTTTTGTAATTTTTTATTTCTTGTGGTTTTTTAAATTTTATTCCAGAATCCCAATAACATTTTATTGATTGCTATGTTTACGATTTATGGTTATATCTTACATGAAGAACTAAATATCGAAGAGATTTGTCCATGACAGTTGACGCGTTTGACATCATTTTATTCAAAACGTGTATAAAAAATAATATAATTTTGTAATATAACAAATTATATAATATAATAATATAAAAATTATAATGTTCTATAGATGTCAAGAAATCTCAAAAATGTTAGTAGTATACCTCTTAATTACTTACAAATTAACGAGCAATATATATCTGAACCAACTCTTAATTACTTACAAATTAACGAACAATACATATCTGAACCAACTCTTAATAACTTACAAATTAACGAACAATACATATCTGAACCAACTCTTAATCACTTACAAATTAACGAACAATACATATCTGAACCAACTCTTAATTACTTACAAATTAACGAACAATGCATATCTGAACCAACTCTTAATTACTTACAAATTAACGAACAATACATATCTGAACCAACTCTTAATTACTTACAAATTAACGAACAATACATATCTGAACCAACTCTTAATTACTTACAAATTAACAAACAATGCATATCTGAACCAACTCTTAATTACTTACAAATTAACGAACAATTCATATCTGAACTCTTAACTCCGAAGAAAAATACATAACCGAAGCAACTCTTAACTCCCAAGAAAAATACATAACTGAACCAACTCTTAACTCCGAAGAATTTAATATACTTTTACAAATGTTGCTTAAACAACTTTAATCCAATATTTATTATATTTAACTTATCTTATATTAGCTATAAAAATTTTAAGCGTCTTCACAGTTTACTGATATCTCCAAAAAAACAATATTGAAATCTCATTTCAAAATTGAAACCCTGAAAAGCAATTGGTCAAAACAGCATCTCCAGAAACATTCTTATTAATTTTAATTTTTATCTTTTCTAGTCTGTATAATATCTCTTTCTTTAATGGAATTTTTCTTGTGTCACTCCAATGTTTAAAAATGGCTTTAAACTATTATGCATTACCTAAAGACCAGTTTCTATTTTAATCTAATATTAGAAAGCTTCTTGAAAGTCTAACGTATTTTAAACAAAACTGAAAGTCATTTAAACATTTGAAGTTTCTTCAAATATTTAAATGACTTTCAGTTTGGATTTCGAATAAAACACTCTGCTATCTATGCTTTAATAAAAATAACCAAAAAAATCAGAAAAGCACTGCATACTGGTCATTTTTCTTATGGTTTTTTTTGTTATCATTTTTATCACTTACAAAAAGCTTATGATACTATTGATCATACTATTTAATTTTTAAGCCAGAACATTATAGAATCTTTTTAAGATTGGTTTTAATTAGAGATATCACAAATATTCGGTCACTATCTGATATTTAGCCCATTTGGCTACTTTTTTAACTATTTGGTATTCGGCCAAATATTGCAAACTATTCGGCTGAATACCAAATACCAGATAGTAATGAAACGAAAACACTCCCACCGGCAAATAATAAGAAAAGTTTAGCAATTTCTATTAGGATATTGTTTTGCATTTTCTAACCATATTTTGTAAGAGTTTAATGTCTAATTTAAGCCAACAGTTTTATGTTGTTTTTTTTTTTTTTGTTGTTGTTGCTGTTGTTGTTTTTAATTATTCCCCTCCCCAAGGCCGAGAGGGTCACTACAGTCGAGAAGGCTAATTTTTGTGGTTACGGCCCTCTCTCATTTCTATAACTCCGAAACACGAACCTTGGCGAACAAGGCCGTTGCGCGGAGAAACAAGTTTGCAATTTTTCTTTTCTTTTCCACATTTTCATATGTGTGCATATATTCTTTAAAGTTTTATTTACATTTTTTTTTTACAAAGTAGAGATATATCATCACCGGTGTTGCTAGACACAGTTGATGGTTCATCAGTGTCAAGCACCTTTTCACTGAGAAGGATTAACCTTTATTGACTTAATCTTTTTCAGAGCATTTAAATTGTTTGTTTGTTTGTTTGTTGTGTTTTAACAAGTGTGATGAAATTTTTTTTGGAACATGCGTAAATAAAAAAAAGGGGCCACTTAATAAATGTGAATTTCATGAATGCGAATTGGCATGGGTGAAAACAAGTAAGTGCAATATTCAAACTGCCAATAAAAGAGACAACCGTAATAACTAACATTCCTATTAAAGTTAAACCATGCTTTAAGTTCAGATTGTAGTGAAAATATCATTCTTAACAAATTTGGAGTTCTTTTTGCTATATCTATCTATAGTAACTTTGGATATTACCTCAGAAATGTAACTTTTTTAATTAGTTTGAAGAGCATGACTTTTATACATAACTATCGTTAAAACAATTTGATATATAATAACTAAGTAAGGGAGACCGGGGCTAGTTGGCCGCATGGGTAAGTTGACGAACTGCGTTTATCTTCAGAGCCTTTCATCAGAAAGTGACAAAAATTACACAAAACCTTACTAATTGATCATTTCATCATTCACTAAAGTATTGTCAGGATTTGCGCATGCGCATGGGAGATATTAAAATTTATATGTTTTTTGGACAAAAATGTAACTTTTGGAACATCGCTTTCCTTTTACTTTACAAAGAAAATAGTTGTAAGTTAGCGCAATTTTTTTTTTTTTTCTGAGGGCCCGGGAATGCCCCAAGAATTTTTTTTTGTAAATGAATGCAAATTTTATAAGTTACCCAAATTCATACTCTCTGAGACTACACTTTAGTATTTTCAAAAAAATGTCCTGTTAGGGCATTTTTTTGAAAATACTAATTTTTTTGTAAAGTAAAAAGAAAGCGATGTTCCAAAAGTTGCAAAAGTACAGAGCTCATAGAGTAAAAACCGAGCCCGGTCTCCCCTACAGTAACAAAATAATTAAGTGTTGCCGAATATTCGGCAGCCAAATTTTCTGTATTTGGCAAAGTTACTATTTGTGACATCTCTAGTTTCAAACTTATCTCTCAAATCAGAATTTTTTTCATCGCAAAGACAAAAAAGTATATGTTACAGTTGTGTAACCAAAATTAGTAATAAACATCCATATTCAACAAAAGTTATTAAATATCTTGGTATCTTTGTAGATTTGAATCTTTAAGAAACTTGGTGATATGGCGTATTCTTCTTGCCCTTCTTTATGTATTTTAAATTGCGAAACTTGTTAGTATTATGCTAGATCTGCTATGTTACAAAACTAAATTGAGCTAATGGGATGTTTTTAATAACCTGTCATTGTGTTGATAAATCTACCCTTAAGTGTCTATACAATGGACAAATTGACAATTGCAAAACTAATAAATTGCAACGTCAATCAATCCGAATTATAAATATTCAACCTTATAATACAGATATTTCAAATTTCTTTAAAACACTTAAAATTTCTACATTGCCAGCGTTAGATTTGCTAATCTTCTTTTTATTTTTGATTCGCTTAAGGAGAGTTTACCTTTCTCTATAACAAACTTTTTTTACCGAATGCCGATTTATACAGCATAACTTTCCATTTTAACAATGGAAAATCTAATAAACCTCTCTAAAAAAACTTTGAGAATTTGATCCGAGTAGTAACTCTATAAAGTGTCTTGTTCACACAAAAATAATCTAAACAATAGCATAGAAAAAAGAAGTACCATCCTTCATAATAGTCAAATAAAAGAGGTTTGCCAAAATACTAATAAAACGTATAAAAGCTATTTTATTGGTACTTGTTGTATACAAGATATTTTATTGCCGTATACACATATTATTTTAAGAATCGGAATTTTTTTTTTTGCTGTTCTTTATTAAATTTTAAAACATTACGTTAATATTTCATAAAACCTACAAGCTAAGATATAATAATATAAACAATTGCAGGTGGAGATTTTTAATATATATATAAAAAAAAGAACGTGGAAACTTGTAGAAGACCGTTAGTTCTTGTCGTCGAGAACCGCTGTAAAATGACGTTTTACATATCTACATGTTAAATATTTCACGTAGTAACTAAAAAAGTTTGTTTTTTACAATAATAAAAGAATATCAAGATTTAAATAAAAAAAATAAAAAATTTACAACAATTTCTTAGAGATAATGTAGGCAGATAATATAATATCAATATAGGCTTGCAGATCGTAAATAATTGAATTACAAATCATACTAACCGATCATTTAAAATCATACATGACAAATCATATAAACCGATATAAAAAATAGATAAAAAGAATTTGTGGCAAGTACGATATTGTAGTTAAACTATTAGAACCCTGTAACATTGTTATATTTTAACTTCGAACGTTGTATTATTTCTTGATTAAAAGGTATTATTTGCTAATTTAATTTGGAGAAAATTTCCGATCTTTGCAAAATCTTGTTAAATTAATAAATAGAAAAAAAAACAGGTTATAGTGACTTAAAAAAATTGTTTTGATGTTCATCGTTTTTGGAAAAACTTTGATACATTTTAGCTTTTTATTAAATAATAGTTTGTAATACTAGCAAATTAGTCAACTAACTTAGTCTTCATGTAATGTAATATATATTATTCTCAGTATTCCTGTTTTTTGAAAAATTTAATTTAATTTTATTTTAAAACTATTTGCAAGGAATCTTGGTTTATCTATATTATCAATCTATATGTTTATTTTAATATACTTATTTTGAACTTTCATCTGGTATTCATATTCATCTTTTCATAAGAAGATAGTTCCAGAAATATAATTCCTGGAACTTCCATTGTCCACAATAGGAAATTCCAGGAATTATATGTCTGCATTGATGATGTCACTAAATTATTACAAAATACTGATTTAAGATTGAGGTTATGAGTATTATCTGTAAGCTTGAAAAAATTGTTGAAAGCCATAGGTATATTTATGTGCATAACATCTCAATCAAAGAGTTCAACAAGTAGGTCTTTTGATCTAACTTCATAATTTTTGATAGAATGTATATAATATTAGAATCAAAGCTGGTTGGTTGAAAGTAAATTATTTTTAAGCATTTTTTTATGAACTAACAATGAAAATAAAATATTAATGAGTCTGTCCCTATATGAAACTCATAGATAAGATGAGACCAAAAGGTGGAATACCAGATATCTATATAGGTTTCATTGTTTACACAGCAGAGTTGCTGACAGCGGGATATGGGAAGGGGGGAACGTTCCCCTCTTCCTTTCCACACACACACACACACACACACACACACACACACACACACACACACACACACACACACACACACACACTCTACTAGCATTTCGTTTGCTAAACATAGTTTGACGGAAATTTGGAGTTTAACTGATAATTGAATAAAAGTTATTGTCTTCCATTATACGAAATTAAGCATTTTATTTTTTTTAACACTAAACACTTGTCCGCCTACGTCCGAAATGTTGTTCCGCAATTTTTTGCGCAAATGTTGTTCCGCAAATTTTTTCAATTATTAATAAGTTGCTATCATCAGAAAAATGATAGCTTTGTATGTAATTTTTTTGTCATTTTTAATTGTCATTTCCATCTAAAGCCATTTTTTTTAATACTATAAGCCTTCATCTAGTGTCGAAATTTAGTATACAAACATGTTTATATATAAAAAAAGAGTTCTTGAACTCCAACTAAAAAACGGAGAGTTGGGCACAATTTAATTGTACTTATACTGACTCAAGGTTTACTGATAAAGTTTATTTGAAAAATTTGC
Source organism: Hydra vulgaris (assembly GCF_038396675.1). NCBI lineage: Eukaryota > Metazoa > Cnidaria > Hydrozoa > Anthoathecata > Hydridae > Hydra > Hydra vulgaris. The sequence continues at coordinate 5,985,379 of NC_088932.1, read as the reverse complement.
TATTGATTTTCAACTACTTTATTTATAAAAAATACCTATGACATCACAATACCTATGGGCATCACAATAGTAAGAATGAAAAACATGTATTAAACATTGATGGTTTTTTTTTTTTTTGATTAAGAAATTCGTTCTGTAAAAATCAAACAAAACTGAATTGTAAACAAATATGTTGTTGCTATTCATACTAGAAAAAAAACTTTGTTTAATGGAATACTGACAAAATGGTCTCAAACGCATTTTAAAACTTAATTTATTTCTAAAATATTTGTCAAACTTTTAAGTCCAGTATCTAGAGAACCAACAACTATTTTTTTATATATATTTTTTAAATTTAACTTCTAATATGAGTAGTATCAACATACCAAAAAATAATCATAGGTTCACTATTATACAGGTTCTACAACTTATACCCAGAAAATAACTCTATAAAATTTCTATAAACTTTTGAAACATATAGTCTATATGTCATGGCCTACTTAAATTACAATAATTAATTAAAAGGCAGTTGTCCAAGAGGCGCCAAATAAAAACAAGGTACCAAAAAAAAAGAGGGTCCATTCACTGATGATTTAGGAAATATTTAGAAAAATAGGGGCGCCAATCAGGGTAACTATTTCAGGCGGCGTAAAGGCTTTCGGTGCCCCTGATTATAACAAATAAGTATACACAAAACAAATTTTAAAAACTAATAATTTAAATCATTTAACAAAATATTAGAGAACTACAATTTCATCCTTAAATCAGATAATATTTAAAGCGGCACATAAATACAAAGTTGCTCACACCGCGTTTTAATAAATTAAAAAAAATATATTAATAATAATAACATGCAATAATGATAGCAGCAATTTACATAACGACTTTATAGGTATTAACGGTATTTTAGCTATAATTTATGAGAAAATTTGTTCGTTATCAATTAATTTTGAAAAAAATACTTTTTTTAAGATAACCTAATACTGAATAATTATAAGTATTAAATATGGTAACTTTTTTGTTAAATTTCTGCGTAAGTATTGATTATCAAGTCTCAGATCAGCAAATTGCAATATTGAAAAAAAAAAGATCAACTTTGTCAAAATTTAGACATTATATATATAGTTATCAAAATAGTTGAGACATGAGATTTAATAAACTATGCATACTATAACAGAAACGTTCAAAAATAAATTGTTTACAACATGCAACGCAAAGACCAATCATGCCATCACAGATTTTTTTTTTACAAAGTTTTAAAAATTTTAGTGTGGTGCTTAACTAAATTTTCAATGTTATTACTGATATTGGTTTTGTAAAAAAATATATATATATGTCAAAACGTATACTCCCACCTCAAACCCACGAACATACTAATAATTTAGTTTTAGTAAAAAAATTGAATTTCCGATTAAAGATTTCAAATTTCAAAATCCGATTAAAGTTTATTGTAATTTAATAGAGCATTTCTTTAAATATTTAAAAACGTGATGAAATAAGACAACCATGATTAAGCTTTTCTTATTTTAGCGTAATTAAGTTATTAAAAAAAAAATTTTTGTTCACTTGCTCAATACTTATTATTTATTTTTATCATTAGCTAAATCTATTATTACCACAGACACACACACGCACGCACGCACACACACACATGCACACACACACACACACACACACACACACACACACACACACACACACAAACACACAAACACACACACACAAACAAACACACACACACATGCACACAATCACACACATATATATAACTAATAAATTTAACTAATCTGCGGTAAAGAATGAAAAAGGAATTAATAAATATAAAGCAATTCTAGGCTTTTACTTAATTTACCGATAACAATCAGTGACATCTATGGCGGGTGTGGCTTATGTTGTTTAGGAAAACAGGAAGTTATATACATATATATATATATATATATATATATATATATATATATATATATATATATATATATATATATATATATATATATATATATATATATATATATATATTATTTTAGTGAAACAAAAAAACTTTTTAGTTTTTTATTTCACTAAAATAATAATATCATTTGTGCTCACCAGACCTATCGGAAATATATGTATATATATATATATATATATATATATATATATATATATATATATATATATATATATATATATATATATATATATATACACATATATATATATACATATATATATATAAATATATATATATATATATATATATATACACATATATATATATACATATATATATATATATATAAATATATATATATATATGTATATATATATATATATATATATATATATATATATATATATATATATATATATATATATATATGCGTTTACATATTTTATATATATTTACAATAAATGCATATAATACATTTAATATTTTACTGGAGCAAGAAGAAGAATTAAACTATCGTATCACTGAGCCCCATTTACATTTTTATACTGTGTTATACGCAAAGACCATAAAATGTGCATAAACTTTGGTAAAAACTAAATTATCTAAAAAAAGTGTGAGACTATAATATATTTTTACCAGTATAAAATAACTGCTACTTTTTATATCCACATACAAATACATATTTATTTATGCACAAACACATATTTATAAACAAATATACAAATATATATATATATATACATATATATATATATATATATATATATATATATATATATATATATATATATATATATATATATGTATATATACGTATGCATATATATATATATATATATATATATATATATATATATATATATATATATATATATATATATATATACACACATACGTATACATATATATATATATATATATATACATATATATATAATATATAGTAATGATAATAATAATAAAATTAAGCTGTTACAATTATTTTCCACATTGCGAAACACAATAACAGAAGAGATTGTGTTGTGACAGCTATACTGTTACTTAATTTAAGCGTATAATTTATTTAAATTAATGTTTTTAGAAAGTTTTGTCTTAAGATAAATCTGTTGCATTAGTTTGTTGCATCTAGTCTATTCTTGAATTGATCAATTGAGTCAGATTCAATAACCAAATGAGGTAAACCATTCTAAGCCACCACTATACGATTTGTGTAAAAATTAAAACGTATTTTACTTTTACAATAGGTTTTGTTGAGTTTGAGACTGTGACCGCGCAGATCGTAATTATTTTTGTTATTGTTACTGAGTTATTATGATTAATCCAATTAACTATATCATGTCTATTACGTCGTTCTTCAAAACTTATTAATTGTAATATTTCTAGTCTCTTTTCATATGGTACTTACTTCCGAGCTGAAACTAACTTTGTTGCACGTTGTTGAATTTTTTCTAATTTTTCCATGTCCTGCATGAGGTAAGGAGACCATACTTGTATCGCAAATTCTAAATGTGGACGAGCAAATGTTGCATAGAGTCTTTTGACTATATCTACGTCGAAATACTTATACGTACGTTTCATCATTCCAAGTGCTGAGTTTGCTTTACCTACTACCATTTCTACTTGTGAAGCCTATTTTAAATTGGAACATATGATAATACCAAGGTCACGTTCCATATATTTGACTTTTCTATTACTAAATATACCTTAAATTAATATATACATGCATATATATATATATATATGTATATATATATATATATATATATATATATATATATATATATATATATATATATATATATATATATATATATATATGTATATATATAGGGCTACCATATGAAATTTTGAAAAAAACAAGACATCATGTCTTTTTTAACCTGTCAAATCAGGACAAATATAAATAAGCAGAAAGTCTAAATAAGGACAAAGGCTCGTCACACTAAAAGTGAAAATGACAAAAAATACAACATTAAAAACCAGCTTTATTTTACATTTTTGTAATGACTACAAGAATTATTTCTTTTTTTTGCTTTTAAACCAGTCATATTTTTCATTAGAGTGTACTTTTTTCAGGAACAACTGGTCATTTTTTATCTTTTCATAGAACTGTGAGCAATTGAGATCAATATTTAAATTAAAAAAAGCAAACTTTTCACAGTAGAAACTAGCAAAGAACCTCTTTTAGGAGACCAAATATTGTTCATCATTGAAAACACCCTTTCCACAGCAGCTGAAATTCCAGGAAGATTGAAAATGTATTTCAACACCAGTGAAAAATTTGCTACTGAAATGCCCTTTTCTCCAAAATGTTTCATCATCAGGACCTATTTTTCTTCACAACTCATATCATCAGATTTCCAAGTTTCAGAATTAGTTAACAAGTATGCCTTGACCAAAACAACTTCATCAAATAGTTCATCAGTATTTATTGCTGTACGTCCAATTTTTTGGTTAACTCTTTCTGCAGCTTCTTCCAACTCTGGAAATGTTATTGCACTGTTTTGAATCCACATGAACTTTTCAGCATCAGCAAAGCTATCTTTTGAAAGGTCAATAAAAGAAAGACATCTCTCGTAAAAACCAGTAAATTCTTTTTTGACAGCAATTTCGTCAATAATTCCGTCTTCAAATAGTTTTGCAAGTATCTTTTTAGCTTCCAGTGGAATAAACTTATTCTCAAATCTCTTCTTCAGATTATTCTGCAAAACTTTTATCTCATTAACAATACCACATGCACTTGCTCTTGTTTTTTCAATTCTCAGAATTGTTTTGTTGAATGTCTGAAGCTGACCATGAACAAACCAAAGATACATTTCACCACGTTCATTGCTAAAGAATTTACTAATTATCACTGGAGATTGCTCTTGAGAACAGAAGAAAGATTTTAGTCCCGCAAAGATTTCCAAAATTCTCTGACTTGCGGGTAGTAAAGAAAGGAATCTTGTGCTTCCATGCTGCAAAACTCTCTTGTAGTGAACATCAGCAAACTCGCAGAATTCTTGCAGTTGAGTAACTCTGACAGTGTAGATGTGAAAATATTTGTAAATTTTCACCACAAGAGCTTCAACATCAATTGGTAAAACATCAACAGCTGTTTGAATGCAGTTGTGAACTATGTGAGCTCCACAGCCAATCCCAACAATCTCTCAACCAAGAAACGTTTTCAACCGACTGTAAACATTGTTTTGTCCTCGTATTTTCACTCCACCAAAGTTTGTGTTGCAGTTGTCACCACAGAATCCAATCACTTTCCTTGATAAATCATGGCTATTGATGGCAGATTGCAGAGCATTGCACAAAATTTCAGATGTTTCACCAGGTACATTTTTAAATTCCAGTAATTTAACTTTTACTCCTTGATCAGGCACAAAATATCTAACAAGGACAGGAAAAGGTGTGTTCATTTCGGTTAGATGTATCAGTTGCAATGGTGATGAAAGTAGCTTTCTTCAACTCCTCCTTAATTTCTTCAGAAATCATTGGTAGAATAACATTGAGAATAATAGCCTCACATTTTGTTCTTGCAAGTCCAAACTTTGGTTCAAAAAGTTTTGAAATTAATTTGGTAGAGCAATCAGCAGTTTTGAAGCTCAAATCATGAATTGCAGTGTGAAAAGCAAAAGTAGCTTCCTTTGCTGCCAGAACTAGATCTTTATCACTTAAACTATCAGTCTTGAAGAACGATGTTATTGATGCAGAACTTGCTGATGCTTTCAAAGCATTTTTGTGTCTCTCCGTTGTTAAATGCTTGGTGATGTCTGTCCTTCCGCCATTTGCAACAGAAAATTCAGTCAAACAATCTCCGCATCTAACTTTTTCACCACTTACATAAACTTTTTTCAGAAAAGGAAATTCATTCTTCAGAGTTTCATTAAAATTTTCTTTTCAACATTTTGACTTTAAGTTAAAGTAAAAATTTAACACTAAAAAACCCTCTGTCACGAAGTAGAAACTTCGTAAAAGTGGAAAGTACCAAACCACCAAAAACAAAAGTAAAGTACTGCCTTATCATGTCTGCTACCACTGCCATTTCTGCCAGCACTGCTTAAAATTGCAAGAAAATAGTAAATATTGAAAGGAGAAGTTGGAGTTGCCAAGTCAACATTTTTCTCTTTGCTTTATTTTTTAGTTTTTATCAAAATGATGTTTTTTTCTTTTTTATTATGGTTTTTTAAAATCAAGACATTTTGGCACCTGATCAGGACAGTCAGGACAGACCGTTCAAATCAGGACAGTCCTGATGAAAATCAGGACTATGGTAGCCCTATATATATATATATATATATATATATATATATATATATATATATATTATATATATATATATATATATATATATATATATATATATATATATATATATATATATATATATATATATATATATATATATATATATATATATATAAATCATTATTCGATCCCGAGTAACAAAAATATCAAATAGCAAGTTCAAAATATTACATAACGAACTTGTAAAACGCTTTTTTGTACACTTTTTTCGATCGATATCAAACAAACTTTTGCAGTTCGGACGTAGTTGCGTTTTAACAAAAATCAAGTATCTTCTATAAACCATGGTATACATTTGTGTCGTTAAAGATTGCCATAATTCTATTAGAGATATTACCAATTGGAATAATGTATTCTGTGAAGAACATAAGTGTTTTAGAACATCTGTTTTATTTTCACCTTTCACGTTTGTTGTTGAGGTTAGCTAACTAACTCAGTTAAAAGGAATACTTGGATAAAGTTAATTAACAGAAAAACAAAAGAAGGAAAATCTTGGCAACCATCAAAAGACAGTTGTGTTTGCTCCAACCATTTTGTTGACAAAGAACCGAGCATGAAATTTTCTAAGCCCACTTTATATCTTGGATATAATGCAACCGAAAAATGTGAGATTTTTCTACTTTTATCTACAGGCAAAAAAAAGAGTTATTAACTACTTAAGTTTTGAACTAGTGATTAATGTACAAAACTCTGCGTCATATGAAAAATCATATTACAATCTTTTTAAAATAAAATTTTTTTGAGCATTAAAGATTTATTATTTGCAATACTGGTATTATTTACAGTTTAACTAAACATATACTTCAACTTTAAGAACAATTAACTTGTTTGAACTGAAAAAAAAAATAAAGTTTTATACTTATCTTGAAAATTTAGGAATGCTTCACAAACTTCATGAAAAAATTTCACCTTCTAATAGACATTATCATCAAAGGGATAATAACAAAGAAAGCAGTAGTTTTCAATCAACACCAGAAAAAATGGGACTACCAAGAAAGTTGGTTTCAGAAGATAAAATGCTTTGATGTTTGATGAAACTCCGACTGGGGTTTACTCGTTTTACTAACAACAGATTTATCAGACCGCTTTAATATTTCAGAAGGATTATGCAGTAGTATTTTTAAATCTTGGTAAAGGGCCTTTTAAGCAGAGTATTTAAAATGTTTTGTTTATGCGCCTGACCTTGGAACAATAAATGCAACAACAAATAAATGCAATCTGAAAGATTTCATCAATTTAAAAACTTATTTGCCATTATAAATTGTTCGGAAATTTTCATAGAAACACCTAAAGACTTAGAACTTCAGAGTGCAACTTGGTCTGAATATAAACATCATAATACGTTGGAGTTTCTTGTTGGTGTTGCACCAAATTCAAGTATTATATTTGTGTCAAAAGCATTTACAGGTCGAATTAGTGATAAAAAGATAACACTTGACTCTAAGTTTCTTGATCTAGTTCCAAGTTATAGTACTTTGATGGCTGATAAAGGGTTTAACCTTATTAAAGAGAGCGTTTCAAGAAAAATTTATTTTATCACTCCACCTTGTCGTAGAGGCACCTCACAGATGACAGCTGGTGATGTTTCCAAGTTATAGTACTTTGATGGCTGATAAAGGGTTTAGCCTTATTAAAGAGAGCATTTCAAGAAAAGTTTATTTTATTACTCCACCTTGTCGTAGAGGCACCTCACAGATGACAGCTGGTGATGTAAGCAAAACTAGTGCTATTGCTAAAGTTAGAATATTAGTTGAACAGGTTATAAGAAGATTAAAAACCTTTTGAATTATATCCCAGGAAGTGCCAATATATTTAATACCTTGTATTGATGATATTCTGGTAGTTTGCTCTGCATTGTGCAATTTTAATGAACCCATTGTGGCAGCTTAAATTTATATTTAAGTTTATGTAACTTCATTTTTCAGTAATAAATTAAATAGAAATAAAAGCAATAAATACTTTTAACAATTTTTAAGTTTATTTCTGTTTTTCTTAAACTTCTATCTTGAAAGGATACTTGAAAGTCTTTCCAATTTTTTGTTTTATTTAATGTATTAAAAGTATGTATTTATAGTATTAAAAGTATGTATTTATAGTATTAAAAGTATGTATTTATAGTTGAAAATTAATGAAAGAGCCATTTTTTAATTAAATTTAGATTTTATTTAAATTAGTTTAGTTAATATTTAAGAAAGGCTGAAAAATCTTATGACTTTGAACTTTACGTGCTACAATAAAAAAAATTTATTTGGTTTATACTCTTTTTTTCCAAGCCATCCCATTTTACCTGTTCACCAAACATTTTTTTTTAAATGTGCAAAAAAGTTCTGAGGTTCTCCACTACACGTTTTTTTTTAAATGGAGCTCTAAAAAATTGCTTTCTTTCAAAGCTCTACTCCACATTTTTCAAAAAATCTGGAGAAGAGTTTTGAAAAAAAGTCCAAGTTTACGTTTTTAAAAAAAATTTCAACTTACTATTCCACATACTTCACATATTCCACTAACCCATGCTATTCCACATACTTTGTTTATAAGTTTATTAGGTATAGATATTTAAAAGATTTATCAAATCTAATTAAAAAAAAAAATTGTATTAACAATTAAAACCAATTTTAATGTTTAATTTTAATTGTGCAACTAATTAGTGTTATAGTGCTGAATCCATTAATATGCTAATTTAGACAGAGCTTAACGCCTTACTACCATTCCTCATACTGAAATGTAGAAATTTTCAGATATGAAATAACTGTTAGCTTTCCATATCAACTTCGTTCAAAAAATATGTTCTTTAATATGTATGTTTATTTTGCTGCACGATTAGTCACCCAGTAAGCACAATATTTGTTTAAGACGTCTAAAAAACGTAGTTATACGTTTTTTAATCTCCTTAAAAACGTCTTGTGCCAACTAGGCAGCCGATACTGGTTATACTGCACTGGGGTTACTTCAAAAAAAATGACAGTCCCATACACAATTTTGTTGCAGAGCAAACTATATACTTTTTATTATTTCTATTTTAATTTCTAATATGCAATTTTTTTCTACTATATCGTCAAATTTCAAATATATTTGGGTTCAATTTCCTTTCCGAACATTTAAGCTAAAACTTCATATATTGTCAAAAAAAACTTATGCAAAAGTATGTCTCCAAATAAGCATTTTTTTAATAGAGGTTTTAGATATAATATTAGATTGTGAAAAACCATTCTTAATAATTCATTTTTTTGTCGAAAACTTTCTGGAATCTCCATAAAAAAACCCTTTTGTTGAGACTTAGGTTGACATACTTTTGAATAAGAATTTTTTGCACAGCATTAGGGATTTTACCCCAAAAATCTTTGAAACCTGACGTAAAAGAAAAATGATTTCATATTTAAAATCAAAAACACTATCAAAAAACATTGCTTGTTCTGCAACAGAAAGAATCTTTTTTTTTTTGTAGAATTTTATAATCCAATGGGGAATTAACTAAATAAATTTTTATCTCTGGGTGCTCTCAGATCTTTCCTTTAATAAAATTAAATTCTCATACATTTGTTGAAAAAGTTTAACATTTTAATTTAATTTTTCGATAAGTTATGAGAAAAAATAAGATTAAAACTTTACAAGTTCATAAATTATTTTAATGAATAAGATAAAAATTGTAAACAAAGTTTTACGTATGAATATTAAGATACTTTTGACCATAACTAAAATAACTAAAAAAATAAATTTTAATTATTTAAAAAATCTCGTTTAGGAATTTTAATTAAGTTTTTTTCGCTATGGATTAATTCATATTTTTTCTTTAAAGATCCACTTATAATTTCTAGAGCAACAAAAAGTTATGATGTTTTCTCCAAAACAAACATAACTTTTTGCATATATTGTCCCAGAAAATCTTATCAAAATTTACTTTAATAGTTATACTGCCTTCAAATGTAAATACAAAAAAGTAACAGTATTTTTATTTGTTATTGCCATTTGACCTTGAACTTGATAATAATATTCGCTTTTTTTTCAAAACTGTTTTTTGATTTTTGTTCATTTTATTATGTTTATAGTTATCATTTGATGGAATTTGACCAATCAATGATGCAGGACATTTAATTTTTAGCAATCCATTTCCATGATAAGTGCAATTTACTTCAAGATCAGGATTATGTTAGGATATTGTTAAGAATTAATATTCTAGGATCATAGAATGGTTTTTTTTTGAAGAATGAAGTAAACTTTGCGTTATCATGAACTTTTCAATTTAAACTATGCTTCGTTTGCCATGTTGTATTTACTGTTTAATAACCCATTATCAATTTTATTTCATCAAAGTGGTGTTCTTAATCAAAACCATACTTGTCAACAGTATCAACAATTGATTTGAATCGTGATGCTGTAACTCGTCCAGCACAATGATTATGCCACATGCTATTTGAATAATTAACAGTTTCCTTTTGAAGGTGATTTGTTTATCTGAATAAGAAAGGGAGTCTTCAAAAAAATCAGACAAATTACTAATTACAAATTCTGGATCACAATTTTCTACAAAACTCTTCCAGATTTCTAAAATTGTAGATACAAATATTAAAGATCTTATTCCAAAAAGTGGTTTTTGTAAAATATTTTTACAAAAACGACTTTTTGGAATAAGATCTTTAATATTCTCATAAAAGTCCTCACGAACACATTTACTGTCTAAAAGAGTTTTTACTTGGCTGTCAGACATAACATTGAAATTTCAGATTTAATTTTTCTTTTCGGAGTTCTGAGCTCTTTTGAATAGCTTTGTTCAAATAATTATCTTTTGAAAATAAGAACTTGAATACTTCTGCAGGTTCAATTTATTTTTTTGTGTAGGTACATTCCAGTTAGATAAAGCACTAGTGCAAGTTATATGAGACACTCCTACAAGAATAGCAGCTTCAATTCGAAGTAATAATCCTGCTACATGATTACAACTACCAAGAAGACCAGCTGAACATGTGCAGTAACCACTTAATATTTGACCACCAACAGCATCTTCTTTGTCTTTTCGAACAACAATCCAAATATTATATTGCTTCATTGAAACTCGTTGGGATGGAGTACATTTTGTGTAGAGAATACAAAATGTTGAATTTTCATTAATTTTGTTCAGAAAAACTTCACTTATGAATGAATTAGTAAAATACCTATAAGCTTTTCCCTGTTTATATTCACATTCAATGCGCATAATCAAATCAGATTTCTTTCCAAGAACTTCTACATAAAACGATGAAATATCACTAAAGTATAAATGAGGCTAGAGCTTAATCCATCGTTTTCATTAAACCAACCAGTTTTCCAGTCAATGGGATCTTGCAAAACCTCGTTCTCTGTTTGAAGTTTTTGTTTATACTCATTCATACTTCTTTCTATGTGCTCCTTTACAGGGTCAACTTCAGCTCCTTCTTCGTATGCAGCAAATGCTCTAAGTAAAAATAAAAGTTAAGAAGATAAAAGTTGTAAAATTTTATTATAAAAATATCATTTCAAGATAAATATCATATGATATGAATATTTTTTTCAAAGACTTTTATAAATGCTAATAAAAAGTAACTTTAAGTAAAAAAGTATACTTATTTTTTACATTAAAATTACAGACAATAAACACTCTTAATAATGCGAAATGTATTTAAAATATTTCTCTCTGTGAGAATATTTTCTAATTTTTTGATATCAGCTTTTAAATGCGTAGTTTCTATAAATCATGGCACGAGTTGTACATAAACTATTCATATATATATATATATATATATATATATATATATATATATATATATATATATATATATATATATATATATATATATATATATATATATATATTTCTCTCTGTGAGAATATTTTCTAATTTTTTGATATCAGCTTTTAAATGCGTAGTTTCTATAAATCATGGCACGAGTTGTACATAAACTATTCATATATATATATATATATATATATATATATAATATATATATATATATATATATATATATATATATATATATATATATATATATATATATATATATATATATATATATATATATATATATATATATAATTATATCAATCATTAATGCATAAGATTTTAAAATAACAAGACTTACAGTAGAAAAGATTGATTCATAACACACCGTGCAGCCAATGTGTCAAATGATCCATTAATTGATTTCTTTCGTAGAGACAAAAATGTTGTTAGAGCAACCGTATTCCAAAGTTTAAAATCTTGTAACGAAAGGACTGCGTAATCTTCTCGAAACTCTAAGAAATTATTATATTTACGCGCAAAATAAAACTATATTAAAACATTAAAAAAAAATAACTTATGTCATCTAATTATGTTTTTTTCTCTTTTTTTTTCAACAAATAAACAAAGAAAAAAAAGGCTATTTTATACTAGACATGCACAAATTAACAGTAAGCTATTACCAATAAGAAAATTTAAAATGTTGTGTATAATAAATTGTCATAGAAACAAATTATCTGAGCAAAATAGTCAGAACCATTAAAAAGATAGTATTTACACCATTAAAGCATTTTACAAATATTTCATTCTGATAAACCGTTATTTGAGAAACGCTATTTAAGGAAAGTTTTTTTTGAGGGCCGTCATTTAAAAACATATAACTTGTTGATATTGCTTAGAATGTTATTTATCTTGCAAAATTGGAGTGAGCTATTTTATCTATGCAATTATTTTGTAAAAAATAATCCGAGACAGAAAATTAAAAGTATTACGGGGGTTCTGACCTTTATTTTTATTTTTTGTTTTGGTTTTTAAACTTATTTACCTCACTTGGTACAATCATATACCCAAATGGTTACAATCAAATTATTTAAATGAACAATTAAAAATTAAGGTTCTTTTCTTTTAATGTTTTTGAATATAACCATTTTTAAGTTTCATTTCAATTAAAATCTTTTTACTATCACATCTGTCTAATAACATTTTCGTTTTATATGGTCCCTTCCTAATTCTATAATTCACTCTTAAAAAAATTACATAATTAGTATTGTTTAAAATAGTTTTCATTATTAAGTTTTGATCGAGTTTAAACTAGTAGAATTAGTTCAAGTTTATAAATGGGTTTTTTAGTAAGGAATTGAGCAAACCAAGGTTTCAAATTACTCCAAAACTTCAATTACCTTTGTTTTTTGTAACGAACGTAACAATTGTGTTTATACAGATAAAACATAAACACGACAAGCGGATCAATGCGAATAATGTATTTATAAAACTATGGACATTCCATCATAAAGTAAAACAGCGTGCTATGACTTTTAAATAATCGAGCCTTAGTCACAAGGCTCACTTATCAGCAAATAAAATGGAAGCTTTCTTAATTTAAGTTAATGATCAACAATTATTAAAACCTATGAACTTCCAGATTATTGACATTTCAGAGCGTTTAAATGGGCAATGGCAGGATACGTATAGGCAAGTTAAAAATGTAGAATTCATTGCTATAAATCATTGTATACCTATTTTAAATCCATTTAAATAAAAGAAATAGTTTATTTATGAAATATGCGATTAATATTTCTTTTGTATTTTTTATAAATCCATCAAAACAAACCACATCATTATGATTATTGAAAATAATAATGCACGACGACAACCTATATGATAAGATTGAATATGTGCACGCTAAAGTAAAAGATACAGAGGCAGAGGTAAAGAGGTACAATTATATTTCAAAGTATTATTATATATACTATCAATTCAAAATTTTATTCAAAATATTTCATAAATGTTTTAAAATTAAAAACCAAATAATACTTTTGTTAGTGTTTATACATAACATGTATTAACTTTTACAGCAGAATTTTGTTTTGAGACAAAATTTAGTTGAAATTTAACAATTGAAATAAAAAAACAATTGAATATGTTTTTTGAAACTAAATTTCGTGTTGTTCTTTAAATTTTCCTTTTCTAACTTTTTCATTCAAAGTTGTACTAGAGGAATGAGAAAACTTCAAGCGGAGGCAACAGTGCCATTAACTTTCCTTCATAAAACAAGGTGATGTAAAACTTATTAATAAATCAAACCTAATCATTAATTTTAAAATTCATTATTGATATAAAAACTTATTACCGATGAAAAATTCATTATCGAAATTAAAAATCATTGATAACATTACATTATTACTTTAAAAATACAAATATTACATTAATAACATTACATTATTACTTTAATAATATAGTTATTACATTAATAATTATAATACTAAAATTATTACTTTTGATATTTAATATTGGAACCTTGTTGTCTGCCTTGTAATCTTGATGGACTTAAATGAAAAAGAAATAAAAAATAATGACTTTAAATTAATGATTTGAAAGTAAAAGAAATAAAAACGAAAGAAAGTTTTCAAAAAACAAAAATGTGTGAAAACTTTATATTATGCAAAATTATATGAATTTCAGTTTACTAAGTAACTGGTAATGCTTTTATATGATGTATTTTTTATAAAATAAAGAGCCCATGTTACCAATTTGCGCTAAACAAATAAACAACTAATTTAAAAAAAAAAACCGACAGTTTTTTTTTACAGGCTCTAACAAAAGTATATATATATATATATATATATATATATATATATATATATATATATATATATATATATATATATATATATAATATATATATATATATATATATATATATATATATATATATATATATATATCTTTATTAGCATACATGTAATAAACCACCTTTTACAGTAAATTTGAAGAAACATTTTCTAAAGTAAACGGAAGTTAAGTTATTATTGTCATGAATATAAAAATACGTTGGCTAGTTGCATTAAACATTTTTATGTCAAATGTATTTATTTTTGCTGTAATTTTAAAATTTTATTTCGAGTTAATTAAAAACACCTTTACTTTTTACCATTCTATATGTAAATATATATATATATATATATATATATATATATATATATATATATATATATATATATATATATATATATATTGAATGGTAAAAGTACTTTTTACCATTCAATATATATATATATATATATATATATATATATATATATATATATATATATATATATATATATATATATATATATATATATATATATATATATATATATATATATATATATATATATATATATATATATATATATATATATATATAAGTTTACCGGTCTTTAAATTTAGTTTTTTATTTATTGACGTAAGAAAAAAAATAATTTAAAACATTTTATAAAACTTAATCATTATGAAGCAAAATGTTTTTATGAAACACTACGTCTTGCTTAAAAATTTTGCTTACAAAAAACATGTATATTTTTAATAAAGTTTTTATTTGTATATAATATTTATTTTTATTCGAAGTTATTATAATAAGCAAAGTTAAAAAATTGTTTAAAATTAAGTTTCAATAATTCAACTGTTTAAAAAAATTTCAATAAATATAAAGTATTATATTTATTGAAATTTTTTTTATATATGTTTACGCCATAATTAGTCAAAGCATTTAAATACACCAAATTTACTCTACCAATGAAAAAACTTACTACACCAAATATTTGGTGTTTAAAATTCTTACTAAAAAAAATTAAAGATTCAATGTAATGCCTAATATTCTGGAAAAAAACAAAACAAAATGAAGTTTTTCACTTTTTGTTATTTATTTTTGTTGCAAAGTTATTAAAGTTTAAACAAAGAAGTACTCGTAAATAAAAAAAAGTTTATGTTTCCTTAAGTTTTTTATGTTATTTTAAGTATTATAAATGGCAATAAATAAGGGTGCTTAAAATACTCGTAAAATTACATCAAAAAATAATATTCTTTATTTTTTATAACGGAAATTGATATAAAAAATAAAATAAATACAGCTAATAGATAATACTATCTGTAGTCTAATACCCATTATGTGTCGCATTATTTCAGCTTTTTACGCATTAAAAGTATATATTATATTTAAATATAATATATATTATATATATTAAATAAATTACATAATTACGTTTTTGGGTAAGAGATAAAAAGTTGTGAGTATTCCATTTGATATTACCGTTATAACTCTAATGTAACCAAACTATGTCATTTATCTTCATATATATATTTTCTGGTTTTGGTAAATATTAGAAGAAACCTGTTTCTTTTTTCCCTAAAATTACATCTATTTTATGAGTATTATAGTTTGTTAACATATGAAGAAAGGTTTATAAAAGACGAAATTTGTTTTTGTGATTTATGATATGTTGTAAAGTATTAGGTAATTTAAATACTAGCAATGTACCCCCTGCTTTTTAAAAAAAAATTTCAACTTAGGATTAGTTTCTAAAATCCCCTTGGGTAAAAACAGACAAAATTTGGAACGATTTTGTTGTTAACAACAGTTAAGGCAAAATTATTTATTATTTATTATGTATTATTTATTTATAAAGTTAATATGTTATTTTCGTTTACAGTTTAAATCCATTTTAATAGCATCATCAGTTTGGTTAAAACGAGAATGGGAAACACGACAATGCATTGTTTAAATAGTTTAATAAGTATTTATTTTTTAATAAATACTGCCAATAGATGTGCAATAAAAAGTTAAGAGTTTCAGTATTAAAAGTAGATTTTAGAAAAAGTGCACAACTTTTTGAATCCAAAATTTATCCAAGAAGATCTGGATTTTAAATTTATTCAAGAAGATCTGGTTTTTAAATAAAACTACTTTACGGTAGTTACCGTTCAAATTTCAAAAATCTTATTTAATATCAAACAAACAAAAAACGAATAGTTATTGAGCTGTACTAATATAAACTATGTATAATAAGTGAGTTAAAATATTTAAACATAAAATTAAATTTAAATTACTTTATATAGTACAATTTAGTTTCGTTTAAACCATATAGTTTATTACGACACCTTTTATAAAAATAACACCTCAACTAGCAGAAACAGCCATACCTTGCCTATCAAAACAATCTAAATTTTCTTTCAAACAATTTGGAAATAACTTAGCAAGTAGTATTTCCAACCAAATAAAGTTGATGAAAACCAGATTATGAATATGATGTTGCTTTTAAGAACCCAGGGTAACCTTATGTTATCGAGATATAAGATAAAAAAACAAACTAGTAAAAAACAAGTAAAAAATTTAAAATAAGTAGGTTAAGTAGGTTAAAAAAGACAAATAAGAATTAGAAGTTACAAAAAAGAATTAAGAGGATAAAGCTAATGAAATAAAAAAAAGAAAGAGGAAATAAAATAAGAGAATATGTTGAAAAAAATAAAAATGTGAGTGGCAACCATAAACAAGACAAAACTTGAGGTCATATACAAGTATAAGTTAATAATCAAAAGAATTAGCGATAAAAAAAGTTTGAAAAATGGGAAAATAATTTAATAGAATTTTATTAGAGCTTTATTATTTTTCTGTTCATTTATCCTGTTCATTTATCCTGTTCATTTATCAAATAATTAAACGACTACTTTTGTTGCAGTGTAAAGCAATTTAATATTATATGGTAAACTCCGTTTGGAGCT
Source organism: Hydra vulgaris (assembly GCF_038396675.1). Lineage (NCBI taxonomy): Eukaryota > Metazoa > Cnidaria > Hydrozoa > Anthoathecata > Hydridae > Hydra > Hydra vulgaris. The sequence goes on along the minus strand of NC_088932.1, from coordinate 5,967,686 downwards.
ATGAGCTAAATTACTATAAGAATAATGTCTTTGTGTCTTCAATATCAGGATTTGTAACTTTGATGACCTCGTTAACAAATACCTAAATGCTTTTGTTAATTCAGCATTGACAGAAACATTTAGGTTCTCCTTCACCTCCTCGATCTGTTTACCGTCAAAGTTCAATACAATCCTCTTTCTCTTTAAGATTTGTCTCCTAATAAATAAAATAACTGCATTAACAGCAACACTAACTTTTTGTTTATCCTAGTTTAATTAAATCCTTGTTATTTTCAAGAATTTTTTTTTTGTATTGTTATGTGATTCTACTTCCTTTAATTGTTATTTTTATATGATTGTCCACTTATCTATAATATTTTTCAACTTCTTTTAATGAATAGAACATTTGGAGAAGGGCACATCCTCAAAATCTATTTTGATGCAAATTGCTGTAATGATTGAGATTGGACCCTAGGATTGGATGACCCCCTAGCTTAATACCAGGCAGATAATGCAGAGGTACAATTCACCAAATCTTCAGGACAGATCATGATCTAAGTAATAAATAACTTTGATTTTTCTTAAAATAAATGCAGTTTGAAAAAGTTTAATCAAGTTTTAAAGAAACAATCTAATATAGTTTTTTATTTATTTTTGGTTTTTATTCAATCTTAAAGTGCAGAATCAAAGCTTTGGAGTTGACTTATCTATCTTAAAGTGCAGAATCAAAGCTTTGGAGTTGACAAAATCTTCATCTGTAGAAACTAAAACATCTGATTCCGACGCAAAAGAACAAGCATAATACTCAAAGAAACAACATGTTCATTTAGAAGCACTTCTATTACCTTTTTCCTTTCACCGCATCTATAGTCATTGTATTTTGTATTCTCTGCTATTAATCCTGTCTGATTTTTGCTTATTTTTTAGTAATAAGCATTTTTCTATCCTCTTTTTGGTGTGAAAAATTAAATGTATTTTGGCTTGGTCTCCTGGTAACGAAGCCAATTTGATGGGAAATTCTTCCCACATGTCACAAAATTTGCTACTCTTTTAAATGAACTTTGCATTTTAATAAAATCTTATTAAATGCACTTTGGTGCATTTAAATGCATTTTAGTGCATAATAATGCAGGAATCAGATAAAATTTCTTCGGTGAGCTAGTTTGCAATACTCAGTATGGAGCTTTAAAATCTTAGCCTTTACTATATATAGTAAACCTTTACTATATATAGTAAAAATATATATAAAGTATATATAGTACAATTTTGTGAAACTTTTTATATATAAAAAATTTCACAAAATTGTAATTTTTTGATTATGCATTTCGGTATTTATATCATATTTTTTGGTATTTGTTTCATTTTTTGTTTATTTGTTTAATGATGCTTTTCATTTTGAAGTAATTCTATATAAGAAATCTGAGTTAATTTCACATAGTTTTAAACTTCATGGTTACTCAGGAAGCCATGAACAACTGCGGCAAGATAATTTCAAGCCGATTTCTCCGCCTGCTCAGAAGATCTGTAATATGTTCCTTGCTTTCAAAATTGCTGCTTTGTTAATGAGATTGCTAGTCCCTCATACGGTACTTAAACAAAAGACAAAAGAGTGCTTTAAAAAATTATTTGAGGCAGGATTAATAGCAGAGAATACAAAATACAATGATTATAGATGCGGTGAAAGGAAAAAGGTAATAGAAAAATTATTTTTTACATTTTGTTGGATTAACAAGCAGAACAAGAGATTGCTTCCGATTGGTCCACTGGTTGTTGCCGAATTCGCGGGACTGCAAATTTTAGAGCACTTTTTTTTCCCCTTTGTTCTAACCTATAATGTGGCACATATAACTAATTATATAAGTTTGAAGACAGAAAATTTTAAACACTGTTATATAAGGGTATAGTACACCAATTTTGGTCAAAATTTTATCAGTTTTAACTTCTTGAACTAAACTACATATTTCTTAAGTGCTTTTTTGCAACATTCGCATATGAAATGTAGAGAATTTGTCTTTATAAATTGCCTACAGACGTGGCAAAATGTATTTGATGGATGCAAACAGCCTCTTAATGTCATCGAAATTAAATAATTTACCAATAACGCCAACTAAAATGTTAGTAAGAGTACTTGTATGACTATTTTTGGACTAGAAACGTTCTAGAAAGTTCTAAAGGTTTCTTTTTTTAAAAAAATTCTTTAAAATTTTTGAAAGTTCTAGAATATTGTGGAAAATTCTTAAACCTCGTAAACAGTTCTAGTAGTTTCGGATAGATATAAAAAAATGCTCAGTATTTAATACAAACCGAGTACGTTTTTATATACACCAAAGTATTAAGATATTGTTGTCCCGAACCTATCATTGCAGATAAAATCTGTGCCTGGAAACTTTTGAAGACAAACTACGACAGACTTTACACATTACAGACCTTGGAAATTTAATAAACTGTAAATCGAGTCCAAAATGCATATTTGTTGTCCTTCCTTCTTTAAATGTTATAAGAACTTTTATTAACTGATATCTAAAGGTTTTTTAAAACTTTTGTTATTTTTATATAAATAATTAATAAAATTTAAAGGTAATAAAACTTTTAGAAGATATGTTAAGAGAAACTAATAAGTTATCTGTTATTCTTATAAATTACTACATTTACCAAGATATTTTTTATATTCTCCTGAAATTTTGAAATGGAGAATAAATAAGCACTCAGGTTGCGATACATCTAAAAAAATTCTCACGAGCTTTTTTTGGTAGCTGGTTGATAAGATACATAAGAAGAAACAGTTTTTCAGAAAACAGAATTCGTCTGTACCCTTCTTTTTTTTCTTTATTCTTTCTTGCAAGATCAATCTATTTTAGAAACGACAATTAAATATTACACTATATAGCATACATTCATTCATTCAATAACGTTCATTTGTATAAAATTCATTATGAAACATAACACTATATATGGACACTAGAGTATAAAATCTTCAAACAACTAATGGTCTAACCGTTAACCAACGGTCTAGAGCTCTTTGAAAATAAAGATTTAACAAAGAAAAGACTTGACAAACATGGAAGGAATTCAGTTGAATCATTTTTAATGTCTTCAAGTATAGTAATTACTTGAAGATTATAAAGAAATAAAAAAACTATATTGGATATAAAGAGAGTGTATATAATTAATAATAATTATTATATATAAACAGTTTTTAAAGTTCAGGAGATATCAACTTGCATACAGCAAAACAAAATAAATCTATTTAAATGTGTTTATAATTTCAAAACTTTTGAAAATTATTAACACATTTTGAATAATATAAAAGAGTTATGTAACTTTCATGTATTAAATACGAAAAAAATAATGCTGGTTAATAAATCAATGCTTTAATGGTTAAGAAGAAAGTTAAAATTAGAGACACAGAATATGTAATTTCTAAAAATATTCTTCAATTTTTAATACAAGCAGTTCAATCTTGAAATACAAAGCAACAGAAAACAATTTTTAAAAAATACTCTTGAAAAAAAAAACATTCTTAAATGATCCTTTTTTTGTTTTATTTTTATCTTCTTTTATTCTTGCTTGGCTTTAAACTATATTTGTAAGTTTGTATTTTACATTGTAAACATATTTATAGAGAGTGATTGATAAAATTGTATATATAAACGAAGTAGTAAATATGTATGTCGCGCATACATATTTACTACTTGTCATATTACTTGTTTATATTACTTGCAAAAACAAGTAATATGACCAAATCCTGCGTGATTAATTGATAAAAACTTTAATTGATAAAAAACGATTTAAGTTGGTTTTCATACTGATAATAATGTTATTGAGATTTAAGTTGGTTATCATACTAATAATAATGTTATTGAGATTTAAGTTGATTATCATACTAATAATAATGTTATTGAGATTTAAGTTGGTTATCATTCTAATAATAATGTTATTAAACTTAAGGATCATCAATAAGTTTATTAAAAAACAAAATGTTTGATTGATTTAAAAAAATAAAAATAAATAAAAATTAGAAATTGTTTGAACATTGATATAATTGAATATTTATTTTCAAAATATTGAGCTTTTTAGATTTTATTGTCATTACTTTTCAGGGGCGGATCCAACATTTTTAAGTGTTTTAGATAACTAACTTCCAGACATGTTGCAAACTCTAAACATTTATAATTTATACTTATGTCAATTAAGGATGCTTTGCAAAAAAAAAAATATCACTCAAACGTTAGAGCAACAAGCTGATAAAAAAATTTTTTAGCAAATTTTAACTACATAAACAATATTCGATAAATTTAAATTTCATAGAATAATCTCTTAGCGTTAAAAAATTATAGCCATTCAAAGTTTAAACCACCTAAATTTGGGAAGGAGGGGAGGGGTCAAACGTTTGGGCCAGAGATTCGGCAAAAATTTGGGAATTTTCTGTTACCAGGCTCCAGACTCAAGCATCTTTGTTTGACATAAGTATGAACATATAAATGTTTGGAGTTTGCTTCGTGTCAGGAAGTTAGTTATCTGAAACACCAAAAAATGCTGGACCCGCCCCTATTTTTTGTCAACGTAATTCTTGTTTATTTGTTTATATTTGGCTTTAGACGACTTCAAAAAATGTGTAAGTCTTATGAGGTATCCTGAAAAAATAAGAAGCATAAGTTTGGGTATATATATATAGTATATATATATATGTATATAGCAATAAATGCGTATTTAGATAAGTCATGTGATGTCACACGGAAAAGGTTGCTGCCGGGGGCCTTATTGCATACATCAATTATCTTGTAAGTTGCTACCGCAAATAAATGCTACTACATCAACGAAGGGATCAGCATAGGGCAGCAATTTTTCTTTCATATATATATATATATATATATATATATATATATATATATATATATATATATATATATATATATATATATATATATATATATATATATATATATAAATTAGTAAAAACACTTAATAACTTATAATTTTTTTCTTCTACATATTGTTTTACCATCAGTACTACTGTACCTACTGAACGGAAAACAATAAATATCAGGAAGATATATATATATATATATATATATATATATATATATATATATATATATATATATATATATATATATATATATACATAAACATAAAAGATAATGTATTATTATGAAACAATAATAATAATACAAATACTCTTGTGCGTTTAAGAGTGCTCAATACTATTAAATAATAGAGCAATATTTATTTATATAAAATAAAACAGCTTTTGATGGTCAGCCATCAAAAGTTTTTTTTATTCATTTTATTTAAATAAATATATATATATATACATATATATTTACAGATCGAAGTAATTCTTAAGCTTTACTATTTTGTTTTTATTTGGTATATAGTGTCACTGTATGACGTCTCTGATATAAAATATCTCGGAATAAATTTTAATATATCTTAATTTTATACCGTTTTCAGCGATCACAGTTAAGGTATTTAGCCGTTTCAATTGCCGCAACTGTTGTAATAGTTTGTAAAATAAATCAATTCTTTTCTTTGAAAAACAGGAAAAAAAGTTTAATATTTTTTTCAGTTCTTTCATTGATAAATGAATTGCATATGAAAATTTTTGATATTTTATTTTGCATTGATATTCATCATAAAGATGAATCTTCATATCGATGTTTAAGATAAAATTTATTCTTAGCACCATTATAAAATTTTAATTAAGTTATAATAATTAAACTTAATTATTTCCACTGAGTTTTATTTAATCAAAATAATACTTTTGAATATGCAAAGATTATTAGTTTTATTAGTTGCTATGAGTTACGTTATTTCAGTTTTATCGGTGCTATGAGTTACGTTGTCTTAAGCATTGGGTAAAAGTAAAAAACAATGAATACACTTTTAATCAGATTAAATTTTTTTTAATCAAAATAAGGTAATATCAACAATAAAGTAAACGGTTTTTGCGGTTTATGACCGCTTGGCTTTTATAAAAAGAAAGTGGAATATTGAATTTAAGATGAATTACTTAAAATTAGGTTAAATGACTGCACTAACAACCTAGTAAGGAGTTTGCAGTTTATTTTACTATTTATAACCTTTTTTATTTTAGATAAACTCAAAAGCGATAGAAGTTTTCTAATTCGAGGAATCGACACACAGAAAACATTCGAGGAATCGACACACAGAAAACATTCGAGAAATCGACAGAAAAAATATAAAAAATAAAAGGATCATTTACAAAATGAACATCAAAAGATGCGTGTTAGTTACAACCATTTTTGTTTCTTGTTTATCAGCAAAACCATTAATTAATAAGGAAAACATTGATTTATCCCATTTAGCTGCTGATTTCACGGCCGCAATTACGCTCACAGAAAAGTATGTAGGTGAAGGCAAAAGAAAACCAACAAACTCAAAGACGGAGTTCGAAATTGGCTTCGGGTGTAATTTTGATTGCGCCAATAAAGAAAAACTTAGGGAATTGCTGTCTGACACGGATGATAAAAAAGAAAGTAATATTTTTGGAGAAATTGATTTTTACAAACAAGCTAGATTTTTTAAAACACGAGGGGTATGACGCGAATGAGCGCAACTCACGCGTACGAGTTGTATGAACATACGAAAAATGCTATTTAATTAACATGCAACGCAACAAAGCGTAAATTTCAACGAAAAAGAAAAAGATTGTATTCACGGGTGTATATTTACCATTTGGGTATATTTACGCCGTGAAAAAGTTTTCAAAATTTCTTAAAAATTTTCAAAAAGATAAATTCAACAAATTTAACAATAAATAAAATTTACAGAAATTTAAGAGCGTATTTGTCCTTTATTTATTTTTCAGTCAGTTAAGATCTAATTATATGTGTTGAATTATATAGAAGTTATTATTTTAAAGTGTAACTTTGTAATAATTGGTAATAAGTATTTTAAAATAAATGCATAACTACAACATTAAATAATTTTTAATATCAAAATAATATGTTCAATACTTTGAGTAATGAATTCTAAATGAAATTTAAAATTCCATATTAACGACATTAAAAACACTTTATTAGCATTATGACAACCACTTTAACTACTTCACGGACAGCTACACTAACCACTGCACTGACAACTACTCCAGCCACTGCACTGACAACTATTCTAACCACTGCAGCAGCTCAATTTAATAGTCAATGTAAAAGTTGCACATCAAACAGCTTCCTTTAGCTGATTTAAATTGCTTCATAACATTATTTAAAATTTTACCAGTAAGGGAAAATAAAAAAGCCTATCGAACCTGTTTATTGTAACCAGTTAATAAACTTAATTACTTGTTTTTAATAACTATATTTAAGGTTAAATTGTGTGAAAAAACTTACAGAAAAGAAAGTAAATAGGGAAAAAAAAGTACTAATTGAGAAAATGAATGGCGAAAAAAAAGACAAATTGTGGAGAAAGGCACATAACTAAACGAAAAACAAAATTAACAAAAATTGCGCGAAGATATCTCTAAAACATATTCTAATTAGTATATATCTATTTAAATGATTAAATGACAAGAACATTTTCTATTTTCTGCTAAAAAAAAGAAAATACTTTACTATATATGTAATATATAATATTCTATTATTATACTTAAATTTTTTGTATATTATACTATAATATAAAAATATATAGTTCTATAATATATATCGCTTATATATGTTTTCTTATAACCAAAATATATATCGAAGGTAGATATATTTTGGTTATTAAAAAATAAGAAATTTTGAGATTTATTGTCCTTTGCTGAGATTTTTATAAAACCCCTTCTAAAAAGTACCTTTATTACTACTAATTGTAATTACCAGTCATGACCCATAATATGGGTCATTATTGATTGTGGTACCAAAAATTTAGAAAGAAAAGAAATTTTACAAAAATAATAAATTATGACATAAATTTGTAATAACATAATAATTACAAACACTCTTTGTAATGTTACCAGAAAATAAACTTAATTTTACCTTAATTGTATGAAAATAATTTTTTGTTTCTTAAATTGTTAGCTAATGATTCATAAAGTAAATTTCAATTCATAAAATTTACTAAATTAAAACCATATTCTAACAGTTTCTAATTATTCCTTTCCAATTCTTCTATTTTTTCTTTAATATTTTTGCAGATATTTGAATTCCCTGATTAATCTCCCTGTTCTGCCAGACAACAAGTAAACATGTTTCTAATATATACTTCTTTTAAAAAATATTCCTACCACCTTGGGATGATGAAAGATAATCCTACATTTTAGAGTAATATTAGATAATCCTACCATCTTGAGTTGACAGTAAAGCTGAAGGAATGAAAAAAAAAAACTAAAAGAGAATTTAATAAGAGCAGTCATGTTTAAATTTGCAACCAAAATAAAAACTAATACAAAGTAATCTTCTAATTAAAAATCTAATTCAAATATGCTTTCAATAAAGTCGATTTATTTTATTTACCTGCTTAAAAACCTTATTCAAAAAAAGGAAAAATTTTTGTTGAAAACTGAGATATAGAAATATTTATAGGGTTAAGAAACATCAAACACTAACATTAAACTTATTATTGGAACAACTAAATGATGATATGTTATCAAACACTAACATTAAACTTATTATTGGAACAACTAAATGATGATATCAAACACTAACTATTCATGATAATCACAAAAGGTTTTTGTTCAAGCAAATATTAAAAAAAAAAAAAAAAACGAAAATATCTAAAGATTAAAACTAAAAATTCTGTAACTCTAATAATTATAGTTACAGTAGAAATTAATTGGATCATAATGTTTACAGATTTTTTTTTTATCTTCACTTCCAACAAGGCTGCAAGCAACCACTATTAGAGTTGGAAGTTACTAGAAGATAAAAGATGAAATTTACAAAGAAAGATAATGATTAATAGACAACTTTAAAGATTGCAAAATATATAAATCAGGAAAACAAGATAAAAGGGAGTGAATCCCAATAAACTGATGTTTGAGGAAAAAAAACTAACTTATACAACACTTGACTTCAATCGTTTAGCATAATCAGAGTGGTTTCATTGTCTCTTATGCTTAACCCATGTTTTTTTATACTCATGATGAACAGATTCACCTGCTTGTTCTAAGTGAATTTCAAGTCCATTATCAGTATTGGTACTTTTTAGAAATGGTACAATATGGTTAACTGCAAAATGAACTCTCCATGTTATATTTAAAGAAATATTTTCAAAGTAATAATTAATATAACGGGTGATGCGGAAGTTATCGGACAAATCCTAATTTCATTATTTGAGCATAATAATAAGTTTTTGTGGTATTATGCGTAGGCATAAACATTCTATGAAATATAAACTTTATTATTTGAAACACAATTATTTAAAATGAGGTTAAATGCAGCTGAACGAGAATCTTTTCGAAAGCGACTAAAAATATTTTTAGTAAATAAACCTAATATAAAAAAAAAAAATCGTAAATCATTTTGAAAAGGAAGGATTTGCTCGAAGTACAATATATGATAACCTAAAAAGACTTGAAACTGTTCAATCATTTTCTGATAGAAAGCACCCGGGTCGTCCGACATCCTGGACTAGAGAAAAGGAAGCCGAATTAACGAGACTTGTCAACAATCGAAAAGGGGTCAGTCAGAGAAAAATAGGTATTAAATTCGGTGTAAATCAATTGACAATTGGTCGTCAGTTAAAAAAAATGAATATTAAATATAGAAAACGTGAAAAGACTCCAAAATTCACTATAGAACAACAAATAAAAGCAAAGAAAAGAAGCAGGAAACTAGTTAACCAACTCTATAACACAAAATCGCTTCTAGTCATCGATGACGAAAAATGCTTTTGTTTTGCAGGGGACTATGCAAAACAAAACCATTTTTATATATCTTTTATTGTGTTTGCATCTGGGGACCCTATGGCAACACATTTCATTAGAGGAATAAACCCATTTATGCTTTCACATGTCATATCATCAAGGCCAGCTAGTGAATGCTGTTGGCTTGGTTTAATTGATTTAAAAATTTTCCAGAGCGATGAATCTGATAAAACAGATTGGTTTATTAATTTACAACAGTTTTGATACAAGTTTATGGTTTGCCACTTTGCCATTGTTAGAACATATTTAGGTAGAATCTACGGAATGTAAATAAATATTTAAAATAAGATAATGTTTAGAATAACTTATTGATATTTTAAAGACTTATTTTTGTCAACAAGGCATAAGAAGCTGTGCATCAAAGAATACAACATAACCGATTTGCAAACGGCATCAGAAATCATCAAACACATTATATTAAATGTCAAATACCTGAACTTGCATTAGGGTGGCTCTTAAAACAACATATTTGAAAAAAACCTGTTCCTACCCCTTTACTTTGTTCTATATAATAATAAAACACTAGGTTTAAAATTTTTTTGAACAAAAAATTATTTTAGGGGTAGCTCAAGACCCTTAAAAATTTGACTGGTCCCTAAAATTTTGAAAATAAAAGTTCTTCTAAAGTATGTCAACCTGGCACTCAAAAGAAGCGAAACTATATAAAAACTTCAAAAACAGTAATCACTTTACAAAAAAAGCATGTTTAAAAAAACTATTTTTTTAAAACTTGAAAATAATGACTTTTTTTATTTTCAGCTTAAAAACAATAGTTTTTATGCATTTATTTAAGAAAAAAGTTATTTTTTTGTAAATTGATTATTATTTTTAAAGTTTTTATATAATTTTGCTTCTTTTAAAAAAAAATTTTAAACCTAATGTTTTAGTATTATATAGAACAAAGTAAAAGGGTAGGAACAGGTTTTTTTCAAAAATGTTGTTTTAAGAGCCACCCTAACTTGCATGCTAGAAAAATAAGTTGTATGTAAATAAAGTACCTGTTAATGCCCATCGGTTGAAGTAATTTTGTTTGTCCCATAAACTATATCTTGAATAAGTCCTGATGTAAATATATAGTTTAGGAAGTATTTTGCAAGGTCCAAATTAATTTTTTGACGAGTTAAATTCTTGTTTTGTTTAAATATAAGTGCTCCTGTTTCCTTTCCTTTCTTTGCTGGCCAAATCAATTGCGTAGCTAAAAAAAAAGTTAACTATTTTTTTAGGGGATAAAAAAATAATTAATCAAGTGCTGTTAAATTAATTAGTCTTACTTGTATATTTAAAAATTCTCACGAGATATTCTTTTGAATCATTTTGAAGTAGTGGTATTGCGGATAAAGTAAGTACTTTTTGGCTGAATGTTTGAGTGCTTTAATAAGCTTCATGTAGCAGAATCCAATCATCTGGAATAACTGATAATGGTTGCGTTGAATCTTCCATAATAAGTTTCATTGAACTTTATTTTATGGTAGTTGATTGTAGAAGTTGATGCCTCATTGTTATGTGTTTTTTCTAATATGCTATTTTGAAGGGCTTATATCTCGAGCGCTTGTCGCTAAGAACTCATTAACATTTTCTCACGAAAAAGAACTTTCTGGAGACACTAAATCAAGTGTGTAAGTAGAATCATTCTCTATTCGGTCATGATTTAGAAACATACTGTTTCTGTGAATTCTGCACAGCTGAATAGATACTGAAAAAGAACCAGGAAAACATTTAATAATATTTTCATACTGGTCTCTTGTTGTTTTTCGGAGATCTTTCTGTTTGTCTGTTCCCTTATTTGTCAGAGGAGCATCATGGCATGGATGTAAGCATTGGTTTGATACATACCAGTATCTGCCATACTTCTGTTTATGAAAAGCACATAACTTGTTCATCACTTAGTTATACATGTATTTGCTACTCATTTACATGTTTTTTGGTAAAACCATCAACAACTCATCACATTTAAATAATCCAGTTCGTCTTGATCTTAAATGTTCCCCACATGAACCTTCAGAAAATAAACAGCATTTTGTATAATCAACATTGTTATGTTCAGTCTTGTCATCAAACAATTGTTTTATTTTATTTCGACTATTACATAACAATCTACAAATATCCCATAAAAAATATCATTAAAAAACCTCTTAACATATTTATAAAAAATATTAATCATTAGGCATTTTGATAGAAATTAATTAAGAATATTTGTGAATTTATAGAAATCATAAACCACATATACATACATATGCACACTAACAAAAAAGTTAATGTAACTACTTTTACTTTTCAAAGGTATTATTAGGTATAAATTAATTTAAATCATAAATCTACTTTTTTATAGCTTAAATAAATAAGATATTTGAATTCAGGGTTCGCATAGAAACAAATTTCAAATACTAAACAACTACCAGAGACAAACCAAAATTGAAAAATTTAATTTATTAAATAGCTACCGATTCTAACAACTTTTATTTTTTCTGTCGAAAGTTATTTTATATTAAAGATATCTTCATTTTGGCAAAAACACCGATTGAAGTCTTTTAATTTATTGAAAGTATATAGGTGTATAAACCATTTTCAAAAAACTATAAGTCGATAGCTCGTTGGCATGTCGATCTTTTGCGAGTAGGTAAAACGGCGGGGCAGAGCGGATCAGCAGGGCGGATCATTTAAATGATACAAACGGCGGACCGGATCATTTGAACGTTACTAAAGCGAGTAATATTTCATTAAATGAACAAAAAAAAAACGATTCAGATATTGTTTAATTTCATTAAAAATATAATATTTAGAAGGTATTTGCATATTATAATTTTATTGAACGACAAAAAAAATTATATTATTTAAAAATACTTTATAAATTTTATGAACTCAAAAACCAAAGTGACCCGCCAATTTATATCAAGTGATCCGCACATTTATATTATATGATCTGCCTAACATTTTGACTATTTGAATCAAATTCTATAAATTTTAATGGTTGTTTTACAAGAAAACAAGATGATCCGCCAATTTATATCAAGAGATCCGCCTAACATTTTGATTGTTTAAATCAAACTCTATAAAGTTTAATAATTGTTCTACAAAAAAAAAAAAAAAGTGATCCGCCGATTTATATCCGGTGATCCGCCTACGCCAATTTTCAATTTTAAACAATGAGGTGACATACCTGAAGGAGTAAAGCTGTTCAAAAACTCAACAGGAAAGTTATTTCTTTGATTGAGGTCATCAGTATCAATTTGATCAGCACTCTAATAAATTTTGACCTCACCCGGCAGACATTCAAGTACTTCTTCATTGATTGATAATGCAGATTTAATGTTTATTGCTTAAAAAAAAAAAGTTACTTGACAATACAAAAAAAAAACGCAATGTATTAAAACCATATAGAAATAACATTATAGCTTACCTTTTATAAATATTACACGTTAACAAAATTATTCTTATCTTAATTGTTTTGAATTGGATTTTATGTCACAAACTGTTAGAATATGATCAATAAAGTAAATTTCAAATCTTGATAATTTACTAAATTTAAACCATACTTCAGTAGGCAAACTAAACCAAAGTAATGATGCAAGGTAGAAGAACGCGATAGAACTTAAGAAATAAAAAATAATATTATAAAAAGTAGATATGTAAAATAGATACATGACATGATAATATAATGTAATTATGATGTAATAATGTAATTAAAATAGATACATGACATGATAATATAATGCAAAATAGATACATGACATGATATATAACCAGTAAAATATATTTCTACCAGCTTCGGATGACTAAAGCAAAACTAAATAACTGTTAAATATATATATATATATATATATATATATATATATATATATATATATATATATATATATATATATATATATATATATATATATATATATACTTTTTTATATTTGTATCGATTTATTTAACCTTTGAGTTGAAAAAATTTTAAATCATTTATTTTACAAAATTAAGTTCGGTGTCACTCATATAATTCAAAACTAGTCAATTGAGTGACACAATAAACTAGTTAAAAGAGGAATAGTAAGATTGAAAATGAAAGACTAATAACATTAAAAAAGATATGAGTGGATGTCATGAAAAAGAATAAACAAATGATATAACACAAGTTAAATAAGAAATGTCAAGAAAGAAAGAAATTAATCAAAATCACAGAAAAAAAAGGCTTGATAAATAGTAACAAATATAATAAGGAACAATGACCCAAATACCAACAAACATTACTCAAGTAACTGGCAGGACAAATAGAATATTACATTGGAAGTCAAGTATAACATAAGAAAAGTTACATGACAATACATATACATATATATATATATACAATATATATATATATATATATATATATATATATATATATATATATATATATATATATATATATATATATATATATATATATTGTAGGATACAACTTGGGAGTTGGGTTTGGGACCTCCTAATAATTTTGATTAAAAACCCATGTTATATATTATCTATATTACAAGATGGGACATACATATACTTTTTAAAAATAACTTGAAAAAATGAAAAAAATATATTAATTGATTAGAAAAATCAATAAAATAAACTTTAACACCTTTGACTTTTTATTTTAAAACCACATGAGGTTAAATTTGGCTATGAATTGCATACAAATACGCACATAACATTTCCTTTTTTTATTAATAAAAATAGTAAATACCTACTTGCTACTTTCTAATTCCTAGTTCCTACCTCATAGGTGGGTATCTAATAATAAATTGTGAAAAACTCGAAAACCCTGGTGTATTTGCTATTAGGGGTCTTATATTGAGTCGATTGTCAATAGATCTGAGATCGTAATTCGAATTATTTAGGTTGATACTTGATAATAATGAAAAAATAGCTGATTATCTCAAAAACAATGACGCCGGATTGGATTCGAAATCCGAATCAACAGATTGAATCCGAAATCCGAATCGACGGATTGGATCCGTGAATCTGGATAAAACGGATTGATCCGAAATTCGGATTAAATAATTGAAATCCGTAATCCGGATTGGTCAAAATAATGCTCAGCACTAATATATACACATATATATATACATATAATATGTATATATGCACATATATATATATATATATATACATACATATATATATATATATATATATATATATATATATATATATATATATATATATATATATATATATATATATATATATATACATACATATATATATACAACCCGTAATGTTGTCCGAAAGTTTTTTCCATATTTTGTTGACAAAAAGTAAAAATTAAAATGCAAGACCGGAATTATTTTTTTTTATTAATTGATAGACTGCCTGCCCCAACCAAACCCTCAGTCGATGTAGCAACACTCCCTTGCGGGTCAGGCTAAAAGATAGTAGATGTAGCAGCACTCCCTTGCGGGTCAGGCTATTTGTCAGTCGATGTAGCAGCACTCCCTTGCGAGTCAGGCTATTTGTCAGTCGATGTAGCAGCACTCCCTTGCAAGTCAGGCTATAAGATAGTCAATGTAGCAACACTCCACGCATGATTTACAGTAAAAAAAAATAAAAATAAAAACATTTTATTAAAAAAATAAAAATAAAAACATTGTTTATATTGTTAAAAACATTCAGAATGTTTATAAAACATACTGGTCAATTAAATTTGCGCTTTTGTGATTTTTTTAAAAAACGATTTATTTGTAATTAAATTAATGGTTTTTACTTTCGTCCAACACGCAAATGTTGGACGAAAGTCAAAAGTAATTAAAAGTGACGTATGTGTTGGCGTAAGAATCACTTTTTTCCTTCCGCTTTTCCCAAAGACAACAAACTATAGATCTATACGTATACATACACATATATTTTTTATTTTTTTATTATTCACCTCTCCAAGGCCGAGAAGGCCATTACAGTAGAGGAGGCTGCTTTTTGTGGTTACAACCCTCTCTCAACGAGAACCTCATATATATATATATATATATATATATATATATATATATATATATATATATATATATATATATATATATATATATATATATATATATATATATAAAATATATTTAAGGATTTAGGCAGTAAGTGTCTTGACATATCAAAAGTTTTACATAAAGGACTGCATGCTTCTTCATAAGCTTTCTTCATATGTTGCTTTTGAGAAAGTCTTTTAAATTATTGAAAAATGTGAATTTCAAGTTGTCCTTGAAGCTCAACAAATCTTTCTCTTTTCCAGTAACCTCTGGTTCCGCAGCCTTTTGTGCTTGGTCCAGAATTATTTCATTTTTCTTCTATATCAATGATCTTCTCGACAATTAAATAAAAAATTTAAGTGGATATATTTGCTAATGATGTTGCCTTTCAGCAATGTCGCATCCTTTAACATTTATTAACATATATAACTCTAAAACTCTAAACACTGTTCTTACGCTAAACACAGTTATAACTCTAAACACTATTATAACTCTAAACACTGTTCTTACTCTAAACATTATTTTAACTCTAAATATTGTTATAACTCTAAACACTGATCAAACTCTCAACAGTTTTAACTATAAACACTGTTTTAACTCTAACCACTATCCCACTATAAACACTGTTTGAACTATAAAAATTGTTATAACTCTAACCACTATCCCAAATCTAAACATTATTTTAACTCTAAACACTATTCTAACTCTAAACATTATTCTAACTCTAAACATTATTCTAACTCTAAACATTATTCTAACTCTAAACACTGTTCTAACTCTAACTCTAAACACTGTTCTAACTCTAAACACTGTTCTAACTCTAAAGGCTGTTCTAATTCTAAACACTGTTTTAACTCTAAACACTATGCTAACTCTAAAAATTATTTGAACTCTAAATACTGCTATAACTCTAAACACTTTTCTAACTCTAAGCAACTATCAACACTGCCATAACTCTAAACATGTTTTTAACTCTAAACACTATCCTAACTCTAAACACTGTTATAACTCTAAACGCAGTTTTGACTCTAAACATTATTCGTACTCATTGTCATCAAAACATTGTTCTAACTCTAAACACTGTTATAACTCTAAACACTGTTATAACTCTAAACACTGTTATAACTCTAAATACTATTCTAACCCATCTAGTCATTCTAGTAAACGTTTCATCTAGTTATTTCAATATATTAAAATTTACATTAACAAATATTTTAAAGAATAGTTGAAAGAATATGAAAAAGTTTTCTACAAACATTTAATGCATTTTTAAATCTTGTGCAGACTTGCCTTGTACTCTTTAAACATTGATTTGGATAGACCTACACATAAAGAATGAAACCATTTATTCCAATTTAAACACTGAATCATTGAGTCAGTCGATTAAAAATGCTATGACACACACAATACAAAGAGTATTTTGAGGTTCGAACTACATTTTTTCTAACAGTTCTATAGCTATCAACAGGGAACTGTGTTATTCTATAATTTTCAAGACACGTCCTTCTGTAATTTTCAAGACATGTGCATCTGGTGCAGAGATAAAACTTAAATTGTCTTTTCTTGGCATCATACAGCCTGATTTTTTGTCACCTTTTTTTTACTAAAAATGATAAAAATTTTAAAACTGACATTTCTAGTGTAGATAAGATGTTTCCTTATTGCATTCTCTTTTCTAGATATAATGCAACTTCACAACATGCACATTTCCGTCAGGTGCAGAGACTGTAAAAACTTTAAGGCTTGGAATATGTACAACATTAAATGTGTCAGAAAGCATTGGTATATTGGCAGCTGCTTCCAGCTCTGCAATAACAAGCTCTGGACTTTTTACTTTTTGTATGTCATCTGTGTTATCTAAAACATTTAAATTTTCAATTTAAAACATCATTATTAACTTGTGAGTATATTGCATATTTGTAAATATTTACTAAATACTTATAAAATCAAAAGGAAAAAACACTTACAAGTAAGGTTTTAAACAAACAAGTTGTTATATATTATATGCGACATACGGATCAGGAGACTGCTGTCAATGAGAGTGTAGGGTCCAAAACCACTACAACTCTGCTTAATTTCTGTCAAATAGAAGGTCTGAAGGCAACGCATTGCAACAACCATTGAATCAACAGGCGCTTCTTTCCAATCCTGAAACTTTTTGATGACAGCATTTAGTGATTCCGATACATTATTTGTAATTATATTATTTGTTAAACCAACAAATCTGAGGTGACCAATATAAGATATTAAAATACGTGAGTGTAAGTGGTCAGAAAAATAAATTGAGAATGCTTCGCTCCAAGAAGGTCTCAATGCACCAATTTTAATTTTTAAACAGATCTCACTTTCACATCTGAGACGCTCCTGCATTTGAGATATGTAAACAACTATTTCTGCATGACAAGCACTGTGTTTTTTTAACCAAACCTCTATTTCAGACAAAAGGTGATTGGAGCAATATACCAGATTCCATTTGGTAATACTTTTTTTATTGCTTTGCTAACCCCAATCTTACCGTCTGTTACAATCACAACCTGATTTAGAACCAGTAATTTTTTTCTAAAGATTTGAAGAAACTTTTATGCACAATATCAAACTTCTTGTCATGTAAAACAAATGCTACAGGCATGCTAGGCTTCTCAACAAAACAGCTTATTTTAGCCACTAGAATGGATAAATGAAAATCTCCTAAATAAAATGTTCTATCATACAATAAAAAGTTTTGAGAGCACATGACAAATTGACTGATTAAATTTTGCATTTCAAACAAAACTGACAAGTCAGGATAAGTGGATATGGACCACACAAAGCCTGGAACCATGAATGCCAGTTCATGTAAAGTTAAAAAAGATTCAGTAGTTTCATACTAGCGACTTTTACACTACGCATGTACGCATAAACTGTCATGAATTTCTTGGTAAAAATTGGACCTGGCTATCCTTGCAATCGAGAAGAAGGTCCTTGTAACTGTGGGAATCAGCAATAGCATCTCGCACAGAAGACGCTGTTGGTAAAAACTTGATTGGTTTTCTGGAATTACCTGAAATATAGATACATGTACACACACACATATATATAAATGTATATGTATATATGTGTGTGTGTGTATACACTGGCGTATGAAGCATAAAACAGGGAAAAGGGGGGGGGGCTGAACCAGGCAAAGTTTAGAATGAAAAAGAGAGGGGGAAACACAAAATGAATTTTAATTAAAAATATTATTATTTAAAATTTTTATTTAAAGTAGGTTTTACTTAGTAGTAAACTTTCGTAAAACTTTTAAAATGAATAAAATGAATAAAAATTTTTAAAAAATTTTTAAAATGAATAAAAAAACCATTGTCAAAATGCAAGATATATTTACCATGAGGAACTAAAACTGCAAGGTCATGGTTACTGATGTAATGAATAACAGCAAGATCTGTTTGACTCAGATCACAGTACACGAACTTCTGGAAATCATTTGAAATTCCTGTTGGTGTAACTGTGGCAAAATGGATCTTTGTGTAAAGCGGCAAACCCCGAGGAATTTTACTGAACCCATTTTGCTTCCACCTATATCTATCTGCCTGCCAATCGTCTAAAAATTATATATATATATATATATATATATATATATATATATATATATATATATATATATATATATACATATACATTGCATATACAATAAACAACCACAATATTTACATGCAACATCACTTGGCAACAAATAAGGAGAATTTAAACTTTTGTGTAAATTAAAAAGAGCAAGTGTAGCCAGAATCACCAAAGCATGGTTTAACAACTCATCAATTGTACAGTTAGTGGGTTCCACAGTATAAAATAAAAATATATATGGCAGGCAAAAAGGTAGAAATTGCTAGAATTGTTGGAATTCATCATATAAATTAAATGACGGTAATCAGAACAACCAATACTGTTGCGTTAAAAGAGCAGAAATATGTGCAAACAAACAAAGTTTAAAACATGCAGAGGTATTAATAAAAAATACAGCTGAGAACAAACCAAGTTTATACCAAGATACAAATTCATTATAAACAGAAAAGAAAATTTATGGAACATATAAGGGTGTTAGCTAGCCGAATCTTTAGCCAAATGGCACTGAGTATACTGTAGAATTCCCAATGGGTTTAAAGTTCTCAAAATTCAATATCTTTTTTTTTTTAGTAGTAGTAGTTGTTGTAGTAGTTGTTGTTGTAGTAGTAGTAGTAGTAGTAGTAGTAGTAGTAGTAGTAGTAGTAGTAGTAGTAGTAGTAGTAGTAGTAGTATAGTAGTAGTAGTAGTAGTAGTAGTAGTAGTAGTAGTAGTAGTAGTAGTAGTAGTAGTAGTAGTAGTAATAGTAGTAGTATAGTAGTAGTAGTAGTAGTAATCCTGGTTACCCTCATTTTACAAATTGCCTAGCTCTGGCGCTACGAATTTTGCCTTCATGTTACAATATTGCCCGCATAACAATATTATGTTGCACAGAATGCTTTTATCTTACGAATTTTATGTCACAAAATGTGCGTAGCATGAGGGCAAAAACTGCACTCATGTTAAGTTACATAGTTACATGAGGGCATTTGTCATAAAAATTATTTATTTTTTAGATAAGCAAATTGGTCAATTTAAAAATGGCTAAGTTTGATGTATTAGTGGAACGATTAAGATTGATATAGTAATAAATTTAGATTGATAATAAAGTTAGAACGATAATAAAGTTAGAACGATAACATATTAATAAATATAATTTATGTTGAACATGTATGCAATAATATTTAAAATAAATTGAATAAAGATATTGACATTATATTAATTAATTAAGATTGATAATTAAGTTAACTAATACTTTAATCTAACTTCATTATCAACAACAAACACAAATTAATGGCTACCTAGGTAGTAATTACTCTGTGTTTATTGTTAAACCAACGATGTTATTGTTTTAATGTTATAAACTTTTTGTCGGGTAATTATACTAATTAATAATACATTTGAGGTCCTCATTGATGTAAGTTTTATCTTTTTTTGGTACTATAATTAATAGAGATTTAAAGAGATAAAGAAAAAAATCAGGAGTAATAAAGTAGCAAACATGGTAAAGAGATACAACCTTAGCAGATGGTCAAGATCAAAAGTAAGATTTGATCCTAGAAGACGAAGGGTTGATGAATCATTGAGTACATTACTGTTCATAAATATAGGAAGATCTAGATTTTTGTGATAAGGATTCGCTGTAAAAATTTTGTCTTATCTGAGTTAGAGATGATTCTCTTTCAAAAAAAAGAAAAAAATATTATAACTTTATTTTCATTGCAAAATCATGATTTTAATTTTATAAAAAAGTTAAAAAAAATTATAGCTTTGAAAATATGTCTCACACATTTCAGCGCTAGATGTTTGGGTTACATGAGGGCTCGGAACAGGGATTATAGATATACTCCTGTTTATTATAAAATATATTCCTGGCTAACACCCCAACATTGCCACAAGTCAACAAATGTAAACAGTTTCAAGAACAAATTAGACAAATATTTAGTATTAAAAAAATTAACTTATAAGTTTTAATTGTAATAAAATATTAAAATTAAAAAATAAAATTGTAAAAAAATTAACTTATAAGTTTTAATTGTAATAAAATAAAATTGTAATAAAATAAAATTTTTAATACAAAAAGTATAAAAAATTTAAACAAAAACTACTTTTGGTCTTAAGTCTTCATAGTAGTTTTTGTTTAAATTTTTTATTATTTTTATTAGTATATACCTACACTATCAAAAGTGAGTAGTGAAAGTGAGTTTCTGATTCATTCGCTGTTAACACATAGCTAAATTTTATATACTACTACTAATAATTGTTTTTAAGCAAGTACAATGAAAGCACAATGGCGCTTACATTTAAAAATCATAAAAAATCTGCAGATTTTTTTAATATGTCTTACATTGGCATAATATAAAAAAGACATAAGCATGTAAGTTTGCTATGGAGCCATTTTACAATAATAAATAACTCTTCAAATAAATTATAATAGGAAAGACAATTTTTCGCTTCAAAAAAATATTGCATATTAAAAGACATCTTGAAAATATTTAATATAATATTAAATGACATTTAGATGTCCTTTCATATTCATCAATAAGATATCTTGTTATACTGTAGCAGAGCCTTAAGTAAAGGATAAACTATGCCTAAGAAAAGTTAGATTTTACTATGAACATTAAATTAAAAAAAAAAATTAAGAATAAGTTTGGTAAGGTTGAATTCGTTTGCAGAAGTTTAACTATTAAAAGTGCCGTGTTACTTGAATGATCCGCCCCGCTGATCGCCCCGCCCCGCAGATTGTACCTACTCATCGTTTGCTTCTCACAATTAGCATAAATTTTATCGTTTTTAAAGCAGGTGAGGTTTTGAGACATGATTTTGAGACTAAGGTTCAGTTTTAAATCAGTTCGACCGTATTTTTTTTCTTGCAGTAATAAAAAAATGTGGTTTGTTATAAGTTTTTTGTCCTTAAAAACTTATAACATACCACACCTATCCAAAAATGGTCCCAACCTCAACTTTGAGGACCAAAAAAAGGACCGATGGGGCATTAATCTGCAAGGTCTCAGGTATCACCAGATGTAAAAATTAAAATCTAATCTCTATAGCCAAAGGAGAAAAGCACATTTAAAGTTTTATAGCACTTTGCGCTACTGATCGCACTCGGAGCCCCGTTGTAAGCCTATTTTGTTTTTTTTTTCACCTTTGGGCTATGGAGTTTTTAAAAAATATCAAAAACTCTTTACATATATGTGTTGGCTATAACCCGACAAAAAATCACTTGTGGTTTGTGTAAAGGGACCTAAAGTATAGGGTATGGCACTAAAAGCCTCTTTAAAACGAGACAGCGGATGCTTTATATTTTAATTCTAACCTTATTATCAACTATGGAAGTTTCAAAATTTAATAGAATGAAACTTTGGCATGTATTTTTCAGGAAAAAAAAATAGAAGCAACATATCTTTATCTGTGCAAAGGTATAGCTCTTAAAGTAGGAATCTTGCCTTTGAAAAAACAGTCAAAATATGGCAGCTTTTTGTGGTTTAAATGTTTTTTAAAGATTCAAAGTTACATCAAATAACTAACTTAGTAACAATATCATGTGACTAGTGGATATGGGATTCATGGTTGTTAGACATCACATTTGTGTGTACTTTGTCTGCAAAAGGAGTGCTTTTTTTGCCCAAGTTTGTATAAAATATGGGGCAGAAAATACATAGTTAGCGGCATTTTTTCTAATTGTTCTGAATTTAAAACACACGAAAACCTCTTTATATTTTAGTTGTTAAACCCACAGGTTTGCTTTGTTGTTTTTGTTTAAAATGATTGACCAAATATTGGATATAATAAATTTTTTTTTCTTGTTGTAAATATTACTTTAGAATTGTGAATTCAAAATTAATTGGTAATTTATCAAATAATTTCAAAATTAATGTTAGAATCAAGTTTTTTTTATATAAATCAAACCTTGTTGTGCTTTTTTTCTTGTATTGAAGCAACTCCTAAAATCTTTTATTGCCTTGACCAAGTTTTTTCTACTGTTTAAAATGTGAAAACAAATGTTTCTTATTTTCCATGAAAATCCACAACATCGAAGTAATTACATTTTAGCAATCAATAGCCTTAATAACTAAAAAGATTTTTTACCAACACAAGCCTGTACTGAAGTTATTTTTCAAAGATCAGTTTTTTAACCACCGAAGTGCGATATAAAAGGAAAACTCATTAAAATTGTCGGCAATATGTATGCTTTTTTAGTTTTTCAAAATGTGACAGACATATTTCCGATTTCGTCAAGAAAAGAATACTAAATATTTTTTCTGGAAATTCCATTGATTTTAAGGATGATAGAGTTCCATTGGGCATATGCAATTCCTGCAGAGCAATGATACAAAAGCATGACAAAGGCGATAGAAACTTGCCTCTTCGCAAGCTACATGACTTTAACAAAGTTATTATTAGACCAAAGACCAGAGGATTTGATTATTGTAATTGTTTAATTTGCCAGGTTAACTAACTAAAAGGAAATTCTACAAAGCTCACTTTTTCAACCAATCAAGATTTGAAAGAACCATCAAGAAGCTTTGATAAACTTTGCTCAAACTGTATCAGTGAAGTAAAAAGAGGAACAACACATGATTGTTCACAAGCCACCAAGTTTGAAAACTTAAAGAAAATGATAGCAACTGATTCCAGAACTGCTGAAAAAAATTGCATCCTCTGTAATAACTCAAAAGGTATCCTCTCTACAGGTCACAATTAAGTTGAGCAGAGAAAGTAGTAAAGTTTTAACTACTACTCCAGGTCCCTTCAATGCTCAGTGCATATCAAGAACTTCTCTAACTACTTGGGACATGGTTCAAGTTCAAATCAATACTGGTTTTTTAAATAAAAAGATGCAAGAACTGGCTGTAACATTAAACAAGACTACAAATTCAAAAATTGTTGAAACAAAATTTAGGGAAAATTTTACAATGGCTAGTCGAAAGGTTGAAAGTTTTTTCAAAGTTTCCAAGATCTCACTTACAAAACCATCAACAAAAGCTGATTATTTGGTGAAGGTTTACTGCAAGAGTTTAGGGGAATTTTATAACTCAATTCTCAGAGTTAGAGCAATCACTTCAACCCCCTCTCATCAAACTAGGTATTGATGGTGGAGTATCTTTTCTCAAGTTCAGCTTGAGTGTTATCTCCAATAGTGGATGTCAAAGTGTCAAAACAAGTTCAGCCTCAAATGACAAAAGCTTACTGATAGTAGAACATTGGAAAGAAACAAGTGCCAAGCGTCAGCTACTTGTTGCTGTTGTTGAAAATGTTTCAAAAACCTATGAAAATGTCAAAAAAAAATTAAGTTTATTTAGGAAAATTGATGTGCCTTTTTTTATTGCATGTGAATGAAGTTAGCCAATATCATCTGTAGGATTCAGTCTCACTCAAGCAAACACCTTTGCTGTTGGTGTGATGTTAAATCTAGTGACCTCAAAGAACAGGGAACTCCAAGAAACTTCAGATCCATTAGGATGCAATACAAAACATTCAATGAGAAAGAAAATTGTGGAAAGTTTGTTGGGAATAATTGTCATAAGCTTTTGAAGAATATGGATGTTTTGCAAAGAATTGTTGAAAGAGAAAAGGCATACCATATGCTTGGTTTTGTAAAAACACTCCAACATTTTAAGATTATTTTTAGCTCCTGTTTTGGAAGAACATTAAATACTGCATATGTTCAACATATCAAAGACTTTAAGAACTCATACCTTTAACTCCCAGTTTTAGTCACCCCAAAAGCCCATGCAGTGTTCTACCATGTTCCTAAATTTATTGCTCTAAAGGGTACAGCATTGGGCATTTTTAGTGAGCAATCAACAGAAGCCTTGCATTGAATCTTCAGTGCTCAATGGGCTAGGTACAAAATAAACCCTGATCACACTGGTTATAGAGGCCAGTTACTGAAATGTGTTATTGACTTTAACAGCAAGCATCTTTGAATTCGTTTTTTTTAAATAATTTTTTTTTTAAACAGTTAAACAGTGATATCTAGAATTTTATTCTAAAAATACTTGATATAACATTTGTTAATATAAAATGTTCTTGTCTGAAATTTTTGTTTATATTATAAACTATAACAATTTATTTATAGTTTCACAAAATATCATAAGTTTAAAAAAAATTAATCTTATTTTGTATTTACAATATTTGGTCAATAATTTAAACAAAAACAACAAAGCAAACCTGTGGGTTTAACAACTAAAATATAAAGAGGTTTTCATGTATTTTAAATTCAGAACAATTAGAAAAAATGCCGCTAACTATGTGTTTTCTGTACACAAACCATAAGTGTTAAAGAGCTGATTTTTTGTCGGATTATAGCCAACGCATATATATAAAGAGTTTTTGATATTTTTTAAAAACTCCATAGCCCAAAGGTGAAAAAAAAACAAAATAGGCTTACAATGGGGCTCCGAGTGCGATCAGTAGCGCAAAGTGCTATAAAACTTTAAATGTGCTTTTCTCCTTTGGCTATAGAGATTAAATTTAATTTTTACATCTGGTGATACCTGAGACCTTGCAGATTAATGCCCCATCGGTCCTTTTTTTGGTCCTCAAAGTTGAGGTTGGGACCATTTACGGATAGCTATGATACTTATATAAGCCTAGATGAAGCAGAGACTTGGTACTCAAAAGTACAGAATTTGCGTTATCGTTAGTTTTGGGTAACGGAAAAAAGTATGTTGCAGATATTTAAAAAACTCTCATTTCAAACAACTTTTTTAACTGCATGAAGTTGCTGCACAGAAGCATGGAAAACTTTGAAAAATGATCAAGTCTAAGTTTTATGAAACTTCGAACCGCAATAACTTTTGAACCGCTTTGAATTATGGTCTCAAATTTTCAAGTTTTCCTCAAGAAATGATTTAAAGATACCCCTAAAATTTTCAAGCAAATTCTTTAACTCAACTATTTCAACTTGCCTTATTCTTATAAAAAATGACTCTTAACAACAAATTGAACAAATTTTATTTATTACAATATTATTATTAGTTAATTATTATAGTATTAACTACATAATTTCATAACATATATAAAATAGTAAGGTTAATACGAACTATTAAAACGTAAAAATTAGCTTACAATTTTGAACTTGCTGTGGCGAAAATAAAGAAACAGATTAAAACATTGTAACTCAATCCTAAACATTTTAAACTAACAAGTTCTTATAATTAGGTTCATTTAATGTATTTTGTATGTAAATTGATTTTGTATGTAAATGTAAATTGATTATCCTACATAAAATGATATAAAACCAATAAAAAAAATATATAAAAGTTGACAGAAGGCTTGTTTTATGCTTTAAACAAGCCTGCTGTCAACTTTTAAAAGTTTTTATCCAGATACAATTTCAATATCATCATTTCAATACGTGGCCTTCTTGAAATACAGGCCTTGACATCGCGTTAAAATATCTTTTCACTGGAGGCCGATTCTCAATGGATAGATTTAGATGGAATTAAATATTTTTGTTTTGCGATGATTATAATTAAATGCGATTGGTCTAAACACAAATTTTTAGCGACTGTGTAGCGTTATTTAATCTGCAACGAGAAAATGGCAGTTAAGGTTAATCTTTTTGTAAAGTACAACATATTTATCTAACTAAAAGTTATAAATTATGCCTCGAAAATGTTGTGTTCTATGCAGTAGTAGTGGTTATACGTCATCAACTAAAAAGGTGTCCGCTTATCGATTTCCTTGTGGTGAATACGAAAAAGAAAAGTGGATAAAAGCTATCCCAAGAAAAAATCTGATTGTAAATAAATACTCAGTAGTGTGCCGACTTAATTGGCCTGTAAATTGCAAATCATTTATATTTTATCGTGGAAAAAAACGTCCTACAGAGCCACCAACTGTCTTTTCCAACATACCAGCTACCTGTCTTAGTTTACCTTTTTCTAAACCCAGAACAACAAAATTGTCATCGTCCAGTATACAACATCAAATGGACTAGATAGCTTTAAAGAACATGATTTTTTTCGACTTGATAGCATAAAAAAGAGACTCTTGCATAATAATGATCTTATTGTATACAACATAAATGACAATAATGATAATGTTTAAATTCAGTCAAAAGAATTTGTATGTGGTCACGGCTGTTTCAAAGTGGAAATACGGCTTCTTGTTATTTTTTCAAAATAATTACTTAAGGGGTGTTACTAAAACTTGCATAACTTTTGAAATATTTAAGATAATTTCGTTCTGTAAAAAGAATATGAACACAAATTAAATGTTTTATATTTTAACATTTAATAAAATAATCAAAGACTCCTTTGATTTTTGAATAAATGCGCTAAATGACGAACTTGGCTAAATTTCGAAATTTTTATGGTACTTTTTAGCAAAAATAATCGGAAAAATTGTATTTCTGATGACTTAAATGTAATATAAACATAGTTAGACCAATTTTAAAACACATAAACTTTATTTACACTAAATGTGAACTGATACAGGCACAAAATTAGCTGGGGGAAAAAATACGCAAATTTTTTTTTTTTTAAATTTTTATTTGTTTTCGATTTCGGTTGTATAATGTCTTTACACTCTTTTCCGTAGAAAAATAACAAACAACTTTTTTTTATAAATAGACATAGCAATAAAGGCAATTAAAATAACTCGTTTTTGTGGTTGTCATAAATATATTTTTTTAAGTTAATATAATGGTATATGTTATATAAGTAGTAAATCAACTTTGTACATGCAATTGATAGTGTTATTTCCATTCCGTAACGAAAATACTCTTCATAATCTTGCTGACTTCTAATGTTAAATGTACTTTATGCTTCTTCAAGAGTAATGTTTAACAAATGATGCATCATTAAACAACTTATGTTTGTTCTTGTTAGTTGTTCATTCATAAACAAACAAATTCTTTACGATCAGACGGAAACAAACTGTAATGCTTATGTAGCTGCAGAGGCTTATCAGAATCATTTATTTTGTGGATTCTGATAAGCAAGAAACTGTTTTAGTTGTCTGTTGGTCCAATAATCTGTTCTTGAGGTAGCAGAAGCATTCTTTGTACAAGAAGTTAAAGCTATATTGTATTCCATTCTTTCACCAGAAAGAAAATATTCTTTATAAGACTGAAACGGTAATGCTAATGTAGCTGTTGAAGCATATTCGAATCAATTTCTAAAGATAATAATGGGTATAATACATAATTTTATTTATAATGATACACATTATAAATAAAAGTATTTTAATTTAAACATACTTGATCCTTTTATAACATTGTTAAATTTAATAATTGAATATTTTATTCTACTATTACTTTTTTTATAAATTAGTTTTGAAATTTTTGTTTTTACAATTGAATTCGATGGCCACAAATAAGACAAAGACCTTTTCTATAAAAAGATTTTTCGCCATGCTCAGAACACACTTCAGTAGAACCAATGTTATCATAGTCTAAATATGAATCCACCACAATGAAATCCTTACCGCTAACCGAACATTTGCAAATTTGGCAACTGTTCTGGTTTGTATTAACTTTTCCGCTTTCTTTTGCAATTTTTATTTTTTTTAGCAATTTCGAATTACAGCTACGAGCAGATGCAAATTTACGATGTGCTGTTTTAAGTTGTCTTTTTAAAATAAGTTGGAACTGCTCCTCCTCTCCTAGCCTAATACTCATAGTCTCTAGTTGAGAACTTAATGAGTTATTATGTGTGTCAAGAGTCTTGTTTTTAGAATTCAAATCTGTAATTTCAGTTTCCAACTTTATTACCTGCAATTTTAATTTATCCATTTGCTCCATATAAGTTTCTTCTTTAGAAGATAATTGGTCAACTTGACTACTTAGTTCCTTATTAATATTTAAAATTGAAATATAATCTGCATCTGCTGATTTTCTTTTTTTTGTTAGTGGAGCTGGAGACAGTTGCATTTTAAAAAATGCTTTGTTTTTTAAAGCTTTAAAATCTTTTGCTTTATAATTATTTTTTTGGCGAGCTAACTTTAGACACATTTTATCGAAGTCATTAAAAGTAGGCAAAGTAAAATCAGATGGCAAAATAAAACTCACAAAACTAAATAAATCCCCTCTTAATTTAAAGACTGTCATTAAAATAGAAATGACATTATTAGTGATATTATCTGCGTTAATTATTCTTTTAACAAAAGGAAAGTTACATTTATCTTCCCAACCGTCTTCCCATCCAATGCATACTTTCAAAAATTCCTTCTCAGTTGAATACATATTGACGTAGTAATAATAATATAATAAAAGCAAATAAAATAATATTGACTGACAAGTAAATGCACTAGATAAAAGAAGATATAACAACTTATCTGATATATATTAATCCAATTTGCCAAAGAGAAAGTTTCGCGTAACTTTGTTTATATTTATACTTTCAAAATTTGTCTCGCCGAAACAGTTGTTTCAATAAAATTCGTTAGTAAATAGCTTGGGAAGTAACGCAATAAAGTTACGTCATCGCTTAGAAATGTTAACACAAGTTTAAGCGTAAAATTAAAACAATTTGTTGTAAAACATGCCAAGTTTAAAAGCATATTGACTAACATAGCAAGAGGTACGTAAAATAATTTTTATATTTTCATCTGCATAAAAGATCGAAATTTTAATAACTAACGTCATCCATCAAAAAATTAATATTTTACATTTAAAAGAAATAAATTTAAAAGTATAAATGCATTAAAAATTAAGCTATAGTAATAAAATCACACGGATGACGTTGGAATCTGATAGAATAGACATTCATTGATAAATGTTCCAAATTTCAACCATCAGCCATGTAGCTATGTTAGTCAATCTCGGTTGGCCCAAGACAGGTTTTCCGTAAAAATCGCTAAAAACAGAAAAGTCATCCAAAATCATTTAAAATATTTTAACAATGTTTATTTTTATTTTGTTTAAAGTAAATATTTATTTAACCAAGAAAGATAGTTCTTGTAAATTTTTTTAATTTGAAGATTAAAGCGTTTATAGAAAAAAAAAACCATTACTATAAAGTTATTGAATTTTTATATTTTATTTGCCAAAATTTTTATAAAACTTTTTATGCGGAAATTGTTTTTGCTAGACTCGTGACGTAAGTCCCAATTTTACATTGCGTGAAACAGCAGTGAATCCTAAAATAACCAAAATTATATTTAAACAGCAATTAATGCATTATTTTATTTAAACAGAGAGTATGTAAAAATAAAGTAAAATCACCTAAAATATTTATTTTTCGCTGATATCTTTCCGCTGCTTCTTTTGATAAAGTTTCAAAGTAATTGTAGGACATGGTGCTTTTTAAAAACTTCGCGTATAAAAGAATAGTTTGTTTTCCCCCAATTCAATATGGTTAGTTTTGGTGTCGCAATATAGTCACGTGATTCCGACTGGATGGATTATTTCTTTCTTATCTTAAAATCATCACCTTTTATCTGACTTTACTTTTCTTTTTATTTAAACTATTTATTATAATTAAATTTGATAGGTGTTTACTTGAGATTAGTATCATTACTATATGTAAATATCCTTGATGTAAGATCTTTTATTCAGAATAAATTTGATTTGATTTGATAAGAATGTTTTCTTGATCTTTCATTTAACTCAAAAGCGGAGAAACAACTAAAACTTTACTATCTTAATACATATTCATATCGAATACTATCAGGTGCTTGTCTTTCTCTTAACAAGTTTAAAGTGAAGGTAAAAAAGCTAGACATTGAAACACGATTGATTTTTCACTGCCTGTTGGTTGGCAAACGAAACAATCTACACAATTGCTGAGCGCTATTAAAGATTATTTTTGGTAATCCTTCTAAGATTTAATACAAAATAACTCACAAGTATATAAATGTACTATAAATCATCCTTTTCGCTTGTCATATAGCTTCTGAATAGCACTTTAATTTAAATAAAATAAATTTTAGCGCATTTTTAAAATAAAACCCCCCGAAACATTACGATATTTCATTAAGATCAAAGGAAAGCCGCAGGAACATATTTGTTCCGGTAGATGAAAAATTGCATTAGCGCAAAAACCAAAGTTTTCTCGTCTGACTTCCCAAAATTCACGGGAAAAAAAAAGTGTCACCAATGATGGCATACTGCGAAGAGAGTAGTTTTCTGTTTTGTTACAGCAACAAAAACAAACTGAAACTCTAGACTCATTATGGTTTTTTTTCCTTGAAAGATGATATTTGATATGTAATATTTATCTACTTTTATTGTCATTTAAAATAACGATTATTAATTTAAAATGTTATAAAAAGTAGTTAAAGCTTTTACAAAATAAAATAAAAAAGTTGTAACTTTTTTTACAATATTTCTAAACAAGTCATCAACCGCTTTTAGAACTTTATTTGTGAAACTATTAAAGGTATTATTATATATTAAGTTAATCACATTTTAAAGACAAAAAAAAAAATGAAATGTCACGTGGCTTTCTATGATTTTTTTAATGAAAGTAAGCTTAAATAATATAATTAATATTGTTTTTTAAACGCAAATTTCTGGATTTCAGAAAATATCAATTATGGACTAAAAATGAACGCTTTCGATTTTATTTTCAACACATTCTAGCTCGTACATATCCATGTTAAGGGGTATACTCCCCCATTTTAAAATATTGACAATAAATAACAAATTTTGACATAAAATGATTAACCATAGCATAAATGTAGAAAATTAAAAAAAAATTAAAAAAATTGGTCAACGGTTGCTGTAGTAACCGTAAAAAACCCCCAAAATAAGCAAAAAATAAGATTTGCGCTGGCCAAGTTTTAGCAAAAACTAATAAAAAAGGCTGAATGAAACTTTGGAAACACAATTAGAATAGGTTTATGAGTGTTTTAAACAGAACAGATTTTTAAAAAAAGGTTCTGGGCCTGAAGACTTGTGCTCTAAAGTTGACAATAGAAAAAAGTACATTTTTTGAAAAATTAAATTAGCCATACTGTTTTATTCATAAGTATTTAAAAATTCTGTTCCGTTTAAAACACAGCTTTTATAAAAAGGAAAATTTGTTGAAAATTTCAGATAAAACGCTCAAGCGGTTCTCTTGGAATTTTGGCCGGCATATTGAAAAACCTTAAACTGAGAAAACGCATAAAAACTGAAAATAAAAGAATAAAGATCTACAAATATAAGTAACATTATATTTTGGACTATATTTAATATTAAAAACCTCCTGCTTCATATGTTTTACTTTCTTTTTCAAAGGTTTTGTCACTTTTCTTAAGTTGTTTAGCCCTTAACTTTTGACGATGCAACTTGTTATCGGGTTTTAGTTTATAGATCGACCATTTAATGCGTGTTTTATTTATGTCGTTAGAACCGGTTAGTGTATAAAATCCTGGAACCATGTTCAGTTTTTCATAGATTAGGATTGAAGACTTCATCCCAATGTTAAAATTGGCAACAGCATCATAAACACCAAACTTCAGCAAAGTCAGCGAGACATATTTTGTTTTTGGTATGCGATCCCAAATTTTCCCATGGAAAGACTCATTTGCATTTTGCGTTTTACCATGCAGACATTTTTTAAGCTCATCTTCTTTTGTGAGCTCTTCAAACACAGGTCTGATCTTGTATACAACCTCTAAAGGTAGACCAGGTCCTGGCTTGTAGGTGTTAGTGCTATTTGCTTTGTCTCTATTAAATTTACACCAGCTACTTACACCTGTTGGACAATGTGGATAGTGCCAATTATTTTCTTTTGATGAAGCAACGTGAAAAAGGGTAGCAAGCGCTGCTGATCTCATGGCATCTAAATTACCAGTATTCTGTCTAATTGCCACACCAAAGAAGTTTTGCAGTCGATCAATTGTTGCATCTGTCAATCTACCACGACCGCCCAGTCCCCTAACTTTTTTTTTCAATTTCCGGAGTCTGGTTCCAACACGCTTCTGATAGTGTCCAACACATTCTAATTTATTTACTTTAATATTAGGATAAACATCCTTGACACTATTGTAACTTTTGCTATCTCCATCACCTAAAAAATTAATGTACTGCAACTTATGTTTTTTAATTGATCGCTGGAAAATACGACTGGCTCCTTCACACTCCATTCCACCTGCAGAACCAACAAAATTCATTTTACAAATGTGGGAATTTCTCCACTCAGCATAAGCAGTAGGATCTTTTTTAGAAAGTTTTTGATTTAAGGAGCACCCTCTGCATATTCGACTCATCACCTCAACATCTAAAACTTTTCCACTGTCTATTGAAAGTGCTGCAAATACACCATTCAATGATGAAAATCCCCTACGCTGCCATGTGCCATCACATGATACACCAACATCAAGAATCTCATTGTCTTGACACTGTAGTCTTATATCAGATACAGCATCAGTCATTGTTTCCTGTGCAACTTTCTCAGTAATATTAGCAATTTTTAAAACAAGTTTGTCATAGTTTTTTGGCGTCATTGGTTTTGGCATGTTCATGAGGGTTGTAAACCGTTCAATTCCGGAATGTCCTAATCCAAGAGTCCTCATTGTATATACTGTTCGATTGTTTATATCAAAGTTTCCTTTTTTATTAATTAACTTAGAAGTGTAAAAGTCATTTTGATATTTACACTTTAAACAAATAATAGAAAGTTCACATGCAAGTCCTTGCTTTTTGCTTTTGTTTTCAATGATTGCTAAAGTCGTTTGGAAACAAGTTGGACAGCTCAAAACGCTAATAACATCAGACAAAATCGAACAATCAATAATTCTATATCCTGTCAGAACTTTGTTTTTAGTATTGTTATATTTTTTTGATGTTGAGCTAATGACTGCCTCAACTTTGCGAAGAGAAGAGCTTGACGTATCGAAGATGTCAGTTTGACTATTTACAGGTAACTCGATATTTACACTTAAAGATGGAAAATTTACATTATTTACACTCACACTGCTACGTAAAACTTTTATATTAAAAATCTTCTTTCTTTTGCCTGCTCGCTTAGTTCTTACTTTAATTCGATCAGCTTTAACCATGTTTGAAAACTAAAAAGTATACAACTTCTGGCAAGAAAATGCGACAAAAAATGAGCTACAAATCAACAAAAACGAACTTAGTCTTGATATACCAAAAATAAGTTGTTAACAAGTCTAACAAGAAGTCAAAAATGCTTTTAACTTGTGAAATCAATACGTTGTTTTGGTTCACAAGTGATTATTTTAGGGGTACCAAATTTTCTCTTTTTTGTACCTAACTCTCAAAAACAAAAAGTTTTGGTATTTATAGATATTTTTAGGTAAAATCTTTATGATTTCTGAAACCCCCATATATTTAATTATCTAAATCAGTTTTTTTTTTTTTTTTGATTTTTTTTTAATTTATGGGGGAGTATACCCCTTAATAGAATCTGAAGAAAAACCTCATGTCTTTTGAAATACAACCTAAAACCCCTAGAATCAAGCAGTGTGGATAAAATTGCTTTTTATTATAAATTTTTTTATTATTATAAGCCATTCTAAAATGAAAAGTTTATATTATAAATTATTAAAATTTTCAATTAAAGATTAAAGATTTTTTAATACAATTTCATTTATAAGCAATAATCTACATAAAACAATATGATATCTTTCAATTACTTAGACTTTTTGTTTATTTTTAAGTTATCATCCTCATATTTTAAAAATATTTTATAAATATTTAACTAAATAAATGCATATACTTAAGGTTGATAACTTTTAAGACATACATAATAATCAATTTTATTCTTTTAATATAAGTATAAAGTACTTATATTAAAAGAATAAAATCGACTAATATAAATATTTTTCAAGTATGAGTTACTTTTAGACACTCGTAAACCTAATTTCGGTCTTGGCCAGAATAACCGAATACCTGGCCGGATTTTGGTCTTTCTA
This sequence comes from Hydra vulgaris, assembly GCF_038396675.1. Taxonomy (NCBI): domain Eukaryota; kingdom Metazoa; phylum Cnidaria; class Hydrozoa; order Anthoathecata; family Hydridae; genus Hydra; species Hydra vulgaris. Next base: position 5,932,478 of record NC_088932.1, on the reverse strand, counting down.
CCAGGTGCATTTAATTCAGAAATACAGTCTATAGAAATGACTCAACATAATTATAAAGCTAAAATTACCTTTTTAAGAAATATATTTATAGTTTAAAATAATTAACATTTCGTTAAGTAATAAATACTAAATGTTTACAAGCTTCAAACAGGATGCTTACATGATATTTTAAATCTAAAGTACTACTTTTTGAGATAAATATTTGCTATGGTGCTTCTTCTATTATAAATACCTGCCAACTAAAATAATGTTTATTTTTATTGGCTGAGTTCATACCAGTCTCAAAAAAGTCGCATTTATTAACTTAAAGCGAAAACCAAGACAGAAATATTAAATTTAAAATGTGGCTCGAATTTGGTCACTTTATCCTAAAACTTTTGAAAAGAGCCGCATGTGGCTCACGAGCCTCAATGACGTTTTAAGAGCCGCAATTTGGCCATCCCTGGTATAGACCATCATCAGACGTAAAATACCAGTTTACAGCTAATTGGTATTAGGTATTTAATTCCAATTAGGTATATGTTGGTATTTTACGTCTGATGATTGTCTATACAATTTAGATCGAAATATCGCAAAAAAGAAAAATTAGTTAGTACGATTTGCTTATTTATAATTATATGCGAATATATTATTATTTGTATTTAGATTACATATTTCAATGTTATTTATTTATAAATTATAATTCGTTTTTTATTTTCGGCGATTCACAATTTATCTTGGCAAGGCCGTAGAAAACTTTTTTTGATGTTTGAGCTAAGCATCTTTGAAACATGAAGAAAACTCCATATTTACGTATGTTCATATATATGAGGAATGAGGATTCTATGCAAAAAATTGCCGTGATTGGAGACTGGGAACAACAAAAACCCTAAAACGTTAGCCCCTCAGCCCCAAATAGGAGGGCAACAAGTTAAATTTGTTTTTTTTTTTTTCAATCTTAAACTTAATTTATATTTATCGACGAATTTCAAATTTGATTCAATTATCTCTTGTTGTTCGGTTTTTATGACCTTATAAAGTTTACACCCCTCTGAAATTAAGGGGACTATAAACTTTATAAGGTCATAAAAGCTGATCAACAAAAGGATATTGAATCAAATTTGAAATTCGTCAATAAATATAGTTTAAGTTTAAGATTGGGAACAACAAAAACTCCAAAATGTTAGCCCCCCCCAGCCCAAAAGAGGAGGGCAATGAGTCAATTTTGTTATTGTTGTAATAAAAATTACAAAATTTTATGTAATAAAAATAACAAAATTGACTCATTGCCCGCCTCTTTTGGGCTGGGGAGGCTAACATTTTGGGTTTTTTGTTATTCCCAGTCTCCAATCACCGCAATTTTTTGCATAGCATTTTCATTCCTCATACATATGAACATACTTAAATATGGAGTTTTCTTCATGTTTCAAAGATGCTTAGCTTAAACATCAAAAAAAGTTGTCTACGGCCTTGCTTGGCAATGATTTATTTTTTTATTATGCTATATGTTATTACTTTTGCTTTAGTACTATGAAATAAAAAGTATAATATTTGTTTTAATTAAATCATAGATATTGTTTTTAAAGAAAAAAATGTAAAGGATTGGAAAACTGAAACGCTTTACATTTGATTATTTTAAAGTCCATATGATTATAAGTCCATAATCAAATGGACTTTTATTTTGCATTTTTGAATTTTTATTATTATTATGCGTATTTAGTTTTTTATATTATAAAAAACAAACAATGAAAGAAGGTTTGCAAAACTTTATAATTACTTTTCGTTAGTTTTTGACAATATAGTTATTGGAATGAAAAAAGGAAAAGTGGTGCCACTAAGAGAAGAGAAAAAGCTGCAGCCAGGGAGAAAATCACAAATTACTCCAAACTAATACATTTTTTTAAACCAGCAGTTCAGCCTGGAAGTGTTTCGATACCAACAGAAACTAAAAATAATTCTGATTGTTATTATTTGAATACTAGAGTAGAGTCAGATAGGTTGATATGTGAGTCTACATCAAATGGCATAATAATTCCACCTATTTTTCTCAGTGATGATCCTTCTGATTGGCCAGATGATGTTTCTGACGCACAGAGGTGTGATATCGCTAATCGTGGTTTCAAAAAGATTAAAATTGATTTTCCATACAATGTAGAAAGAAGACGATTTTTACTGAATTATTATAACCGCAAGATGAAGAATGAAGAAACCTTGGAATGGTTTAACAAATTACATGGCTCATATATTTTTTGAATAGCAATAAAGTGTTTTATTTTTGTAGCAAACTTTTTGGGATAACTTCTTCACCATTCTGACAAGGAATGGACACTTGGGAAGGCTTATAAAAAAAACTTGAAGAACACGAAACATGCAGTGCACATTTCAAGTGCTTTGAACACTGGAAGACTTTACAAACAGGTTAACTGATGTTTCTTTCGATTTATTGCTTTGTTTTTTTTTTCTAAATTAATTTTTTTCCCCTCAATTTTGGTAATGCAGGCATTTCAAATCAAGCTACCATAGACGAGCAACAACAAAAGCTGCTTCATAAAGAGCAAATATTTTGGAGGGCTGTGCTAGAAAGGATACTGGACGTTATCTTATTTTTTTCTGCAAGAAATCTTGCATTCCGCGGTTCAGACACAGCCATTGGTTCAAAGTGCAATTGAAACTTTCTTAGGGTGTTTGAACTACTGGCTAAGTACGATACCGTTCTCAATAAGCTTATGCAAAGAATTCAGGACAAAAAACCAAGGAGCACTATTTGAGCAATGACACACAGAACGAGTTGATTAGACTTTCAGACATGGAGATTGAATCCCAAAACCTTTTTAGGGTAAAAAAGCCAAAATACTATTCTATTATTTTAGATTATACGCCAGACGTTTCGCACAATGAACAAATGAGCATTATTCTGCGATCATTAACATGTACTCCTAGAGTAGGTATCGACATTTCCAAAAATTTCTTTGGATATCTCACAGTAAATGATACCACTAGAAAAGGACTTTTTGATGCATTTTTAAATCAGGCAAAAAATTGGGATCTAAATACTTTAGACGAGGTCAAGGTCAATCTTATGATAATGGTGCTAATATGAAAAAAAGTGTGCAAACCATTCACTCAATCTTGTTATTTTTGATGGTGCACTGTCATCCATCAGTGCAATTTCTTTTTTTGGTGTTCTTTGAAGGTTATATGCACTCATTTCATCGTCTCCTCCTCAATGGGAAATTTTAAAATCACGCGTGGCAATTTCTGTCAAACCACAATCAGATACCAAATGGTAAAGTAGAACAATCTGTGTCAAACCAATTCGCTATTATTTAAAAGAAATCTTAGAGGCACTTGAAATATTGGAAAAACATGCCTTAGAAAAGAGAGGTGGGGAGTAACACGAAGTAATATCGCTGACGGAATATATTAGAACATGGCCTTTCTTATTATCAATCATTATTTGGTATGAAGTTTTATTTCAAGTCAACAAATCAAGTAAGCTTCTTCAGTCTTCTGCAACCTCTCTCAATATATTAGCTAGTGAAGTAAAGACAACAAATGCATTTCCTAACGAGTATCGCAAAAATGGATTTTCCGACGCAAGTAGTAAGGCATCAGAAATCGTAGAAGTATTGGGAACTGAAAAGGTTTTTCCGATAGTGCGTTCACGAAAAAAAAATAGATTTATTTATACGAGTGTGTTGATATTGCAAAATTTTGCAACTGAAGCTTGATGATGTAGTTTCTGAGGATTTTGAAATGGAGTTAAAACGATTTGTCATAGTTATAAAAGATGAAAAAAATGCTCATCAATAAAAGAGCGTTTTGAACAGATCAGCATCGTCACAAAGCTTTATAATTTTCTTTACCGATCTAAGAGTTTTTTCAAAGCTTTGAATTTCTTTACCGATCTGAGAGTCTTATCAAAGACTTTCTTTACCAATCTAGGAGTCTTATCAAAGCTTTGACTTTCTTTACCGATCTGAGAGTCTTATCAAAGCCTGTAATGAAAGTTCACTGTCTGTATATTGCAAAATTTTGCAACTGAAGCTTGGTGATGTAGTTTATGAGGATTTTGAAATGGAGTTAAAACGATTTGTGATAGTTATAAAGGATGAAAAAAATGCTCTCCTAAATCTGCACATGACTTCCGAAACTATATATGCAAAGAAGAGCTGGAAGAAACTTATCCCAATCTAGTCATTGCGTTACGAACCATTCTTACTTTACTAGTTACTGTTGCAAGTGCAGAACGTAGCTTCAGCAAGTTAAAACTAATTAAAACTTTTTATAGGTTAATATAAATAATCTTGCTTCATTATGCATAAATACATGTAGCTATTTTTCTTTGTATCTATAAATAGGTCAACAATGGTCGATGAACGTTTGTCTTCCTTAGCAATGCTGTCGATTAAGAACAAGGTTGCAAGGAAATTAAGTTATGAAGGCATAATAAATGAGTTTGCAAGCATGAAAACACGTCGCGAAACCTTTTTTTGATGGTTTGCGACGTACTTGTATTATCTGCGTAATACATTTACAGTAGTTAAAGAAACTCTTCACTTGTAAACTCTATATCAATTTAACAATTATAAAATATATCTAATTGAATTTAAGCGTTAATTTGATTGTTTTTATAACGGCGACATTAACAAATGTCAGGTACCCAACTGTTTCTGGGTAATCTGTAGATTTTATCCACTTTTTTAGAAAAAATAAATAAAAAGTTGGGGTCCTAATGGCTAGTTTTTAATGGGGGCCCCAGACCCACTTGCAACGGCACTATTTCCTGATACAACATCTGCAGCTAGCTGGAATTTTTCATGCAATAATCAACAGCTTTAGAAAAAGTTTTATATTTTTTCCAGAAAGAAATATTGTAAAATCTGTTTTACAATTTTTTTTTTTAATTTTTCTACTCATTCATTGTATATGACATACTTAGTTTGTTCAGTATCATACTATTCATGGTATAATTTTCTACCAACGATTCTCTCAGACATAGCATCATCTAAATCATCTAAATCATCTGCTTTGTAGACAATTGTTTATACAAATTCTTAATCTGGCTGAAAGTTTTTTTTCTTTTTCATTTAATACTTGGTGCTTGCAAGTCTGCCTCTTATAAATTACAAATTTGAGCATGCTATAGGCAATTTCTCTTTCTTTCTTTACGTGCTGTGGAAATGGACCACTTAACTACATTTATAAATAGACCACTTATCTACAAAATGCTGCTCGCAGAGCAGCTTACAAACTACCACATTTTAATGTTTCAGTGATTAGAAAATATAGAAAATCAGCATAGTGTTTTAATAAAAATAAAGCAAGTACGAAAAAAAATATGAAGACGGTTTTCTTGATATCTTGGGATAATACAACTAAGGAGTTTTTTGTGGTCTAAAAAATTTACAAACCCCTACGCATCACCTTTGCTATCTTTAAACCTCATCTTATTCATAACCAAAACAATTTTGACGGCAACACAATCATTGCCAAATAATTTACATTTTTCTGTCTCTAGAAACTTGATTGCTGAACGACATTTAAGCAATTGTATCAAGAGGATGAAAATAACAATTCAATTCATTCAAAGTTTTAATCCAAGTTAATTTAATTCAGAGAAAAAAATTGTTTAAAAAAATAACATTAAAAACCTTTTTCCATTTCTGCGGTAATTTTTTAATAACTGCTTTTTATCTAAAAGAATATATAACTATATAAATATAAATAAATATATATATATATATATATATATATATATATATATATATATATATATATACATATATATATATATATATATATATATATATATATATATATATATATATATATATATATATATATATATATATCCATATATATATATATATATATATATATATATATATATATATATATATATATATATATATATATATATATATACATTTACATATTTATTTATATTTATATAGTTATATATTCTTTTAGATAAAAAGCAGTTATTAAAAAATTACCGCAGAAATGGAAAAAGGTTTTTAATGTTATTTTTTTAAACAATTTTTTTCTCTGAATTAAATTAACTTGGATTAAAACTCTGAATGAATTGAATTGTTATTTTCATCCTCTTGATACAATTGCTTAAATGTCGTTCAGCAATCAAGTTTCTAGAGACAGAAATATATATATATATATATATATATATATATATATATATATATATATATATATATATATATATATATATATAAATATATATATATATGTCGTGAAAAGAAAGCAACACTCTTTGATTGCTTGTAGGGGGCATTTGAGCTTGAAAAGGATCTCACTTCTGCTATAGCATGGGGCTCACAGTGGCTGGTGAATTTCAATACAGATAAAACTCAATTTTTCAGCCAATCGTTATCGCAATAATTTAGATCTTTCTATATTTATGAACGGTGATGTACTCGATGAGTCATCTACTCTTCATCTTCTAGGATTAACTCTTACTTCCAATCTTTCTTAGAAACCATATATCAAATTAGTTGCAAAATTAGCATCTCCAAAGGTTGCATCTCTTTATCGAGCTCGTCACTTTCTTACTTCGGATTCTATTCTCTATCTCTATAAATCCCAAATCCGGTCTTGTATGGAATACTGTTTCTATATCTGGGGCGGTTTTTCTAATGATGCCCTTTCTCTTTTAGACAAGGTGCAAAAACGCATGGTAAACATAGTTGGACCTGCTCTTGCAGCCAACCTCAAACTATTATCACATCGTCGTAATATTGCTTCTGTTTCTCTTTTCTACAAATACTATAATGGGCACTGCTCTAAAGAGCTAGTGTCTCTTACGCCATCTACTAAAATTCATTCTCGTGTTACTCGTCATTAAATTAAGTCTCATCCTTTTCTGTGACTGTTCCTAAGTGCTCCAAAAATGCTATTTCGTCTAGTTTTTTTCCTCGAGTAGAAAGGTATCTGCGAAGCAAAACGTTTTAGGCAAGCAAAACGTTTTAGGCAAATAAAAATGTGAAATTTTATGGAAAAATTTTTTGGAATTATTATGCTTTTAGTTAGCAAGTTTTGCTGTACCTGGCTTAGTAAGCCAGTAAGTATGCTTTTAAGGATACTGTATTAGCCTAATCGATCAATTGTTGTTCCTTATATATATATATATATATATATATATATATATATATATATATATATATATATATATATATATATATACATATATATATATATATATATATATATATATATATATATATATATATATATATATATATATATATATATATATATATATATATATATATATATATATATATATATTTGTATTATTTATATTGTTTATATATTTATACTGTTACAACCTGTATCAGGAATTAGCTAAACTACTTATATTTTCAATATAATATTACTACTCACAAAAACTACTCAGAGTTTTATGTGTTATCAGAATCATCAGGCAAATAATACAAAATTTTTGGTACTAAAAATTAATTTTGCTTTTTTTTTCTTTCTTGCTACTTGCATGATAGTTGTTATAATAAACCAATATTAGCAATTTAGCTGATTTCTGGTACTGCAAGTAAAATTAACATAAAAAGAGTTTATTATCAAAATACAATATAAGCAATTTTCATTTTATGTGGCTTTTTAAATATTATTTAATTCAAAATATGATTGGAACCGTAAGCGCACTGTATTATTATCAGTTTATTTATTATTTAGATATTTTTTGAAATTTATTTAGCTATATGTTATTATTTATTATTAATTTTATTAAAATTACCTAATATTTTTTATTTCAGTTAGAAAATAAAAATAAAATTCTTCACACCGCAATTTGATGATAAATACATCACTTACTTATAAGGTTGTCCCAAAAAATAATATTTTTCAAAATATGTGCTGCCATCTCCTAATGTGTTTTATATGATAAAAACACTGGCATAAAAATTTTTTTAAAGAAAAAATATATTTTTGGAGTCCCTCAAGACCCTTAAACATATGACGAGTTCCTAATATTATCAACAAAAAAAAATCCTCAAAAGTGTACATTTCGTCTCAAATTAAGCGGAATCATGAAAATTTCATATAATATGATAATTATATTATAAAAAACTTATTGAAAAAAAAATATTGCCAAAAATTAGTAAAAATGCATTTTTTTTTTTTTTTTTAGTTAATAAACTTCATTTTTTATGGTGTTAAATCTAACATTGAAATTTGCATATAATTTCGCTTTGAGACCCAACATAATACAATTAAATAATTTTTTTTGATAATATTAAGAACTTGTTATGTTTAAGGGTCTGAAGGAGTCCTCAAAATATTTTTTAATCAAAAATTTTTAAAAACCAGTTTTTTTAATTACATAAAACACATTAAGTGGATGGAAGCATATATAGTTCAAAAATGTTCTTTTTGGAAAAACCCTATGAAATAATATTTTTTTAATTAACTTCAGATAAATATGTTCTATATTGATGACATTTTTCCAGTCATTGCTTCAACTTTTTTTTTATATAAAAATTTACTTTAACTGTTATGACTTTTTCCCAATATATAGTTTCCTTTATATATATATATATATATATATGTATATATATATATATATATATATATATATATATATATATATATATATATATATATATATATATATATATATATATATATATATATGTATATATATATATATATATATATATATATATATATATATATATATATATATATATATAAAGGAAACTTTTAGTAGTAAAAAATCATGTAGTTATTTTTATTTAATCTCGTCAAAAAATCAGTTATATAGCTCTGATATCATTCATCGAGCACTCTTGCTGAATATATGCTCACAGCAAAATTAAACTTACTATATATATATATATATATATATATATATATATATATATATATATATATATATATATATATATATATATATATATATATATATATATATATATATATATATATATATATATATATATATAGTCACAAAAATAATAAATAACAAAATAATTAATGAAATTGCACTTTGATATATTAGGAAATAGTCATAACAGTAAAAAAAAATTTATATCGAAAAAAAGTTGAAGCAATGAACAGAAAAATCATAAATATAGAACATATTTATCTGAAGTTTAAAAAAAAATTATTGAAATCCTACAGTCAAATTTATAGAAAACTGATTTCAAATAAATAAACAAGTCTATAATTTAGACTGAAAAGGTATTAAATAAAATTTAGAGTTTAGGTGCGCTAAGATTTTTGCTACCTCTTTTTATTTATACTTTTGTGAAATTTTTGTATTATTATATTGATTTGCGTTAAAAATAAGGCTACATCATTGACTTTTCAGAAATTAATTAACAAACAAGCTGTTGCTATATAAAATATTCTCTGTAGTTAAGAACCGTAGCCATTTTAAAAGTTCAAAGGTATTTCGTATTTTCTTACGCATGCGTACCTAAACATGCGCTATGTTTAGGTACGCATGCATTAGGTACTATTACTTATATCTAAACGACCGTGGGTTAATACTGGTGAGTACATTTGAAAATTAAACAGTTCCAATAACAAAAATGGTTATCTACAAATAATATTGCATAACTAATATTATTTTTTATCAATTTATGACAGCAACATCATTTTCAAACACCTAATACCATACCACGTTGCATACCATATCATTTTTTTTGTTGTTGCGTAAAATTATCTAATATAATAAACAACACTGCTGAGATTTAACGCCATGTTAAATATTTTACAGACAAAACAAGAAAGTTAAATGTACTCGATTAAGTTAAGCTTAGTTTTAAATAAGTTGAGATTTTTAACTTCCACTGTTTCAATTGGTAATTGGTACAAAAAAACCTTAAATTCGATTTAAATATTTCTTATTGGTGAATAAATGTTTGTTACCGCAAATGTTTGAAGACGGACCTGAAAAATTTAAAGCGCACGAATGCTGAGGGGGTATTTTCCAAGTTATTTTCTCTAAATCATAAAGCCATTTGCACATTTGTATGAGTTCTCATCGTACTCTTTGTTATTTTTGACTTTTATTGTATGACGGATGACGTAGCTCAGGTGCAGATTTCGTTACTCAATTTTGAATTTTTTCGAATTCTTTGAACATAAATATTTTTGGGGGTTTACAAACACGGGCCATTAAATGGTTAATTAATAGTAAAATATGCTTAAAGATGTTTTAAAAAAAGATTTGAAGATACTTTAATGTTTCAATTTTTAATATGTTAAATGTAAGAAGAATATATATATTTTTAAACAATGTTAGATTTTTTTTTTATGTTTCAATTTTTAATATGTTAAGTGTAAGAAGAATATATATTTTTTTAAACAATGTTAGATTTTTTTTAACCAATAAAAAAACAAAAATATATACAATAGTAAAATAAATTTATCTCTTAGGATTTAGTTTTTATTCAGGATTCAGGGTTTGGTCCCAAATCTACGAATGAATCCTATTCATAGAATAAATCTCAGCAGCCGCACTATGCATTACTAAGCGGAAATAGAATTTTACCTATATTTCTTGAAGATATTTCCAATTTTGACTTTTTAAATATTTTTTATGGAATGAGGTAGTAGTTCCTTATTAAAAAAAGATTAAAACTTTTTCATTTCTGTTTTTCAAAGAGGAGGAATTTCAGAGCTAAAAAAGCACATGTTATTAATAAATTTTTATTTTGCTTTGATAAAAATCCAACTTTTGCATTTTACTTATTTATTTTCAACTTAATGATTTATTAAGTTAATTAAAAACCAAGAAAAGCCAAAAAAGGTTTTAGCATAATAATTTTTCTTGTTTAATTCAGTCGGCAAAGGATAATTTGTTAAATGTTACTGCAGAGGTAGCCAGCTTTTTTTCTGATAAAAATTTTATGTAGCCAGTTAACTTTTTTTACGTAAAAAAAAATATTCAGTTACTTTTTGTGCAAATATGACTCAACCAGTTTGACATGCACACATTATTTATAAAAATTTTTTTTTAGTTATTTAGATGGTTTAAGAGGTTCTTACGGTCTTATACATCATACCGGAATAGCATTTAAACAGTAAGTTCACCCTTCATTCTTTACCGATGTTGCATATATGGCTAGAACCAGTTTTAAACCGCGGATCTCCAGCTGTGAAGCCAGAACTCTAACCACATCACGGTTTCTGATCGAAGTTTAGAGTCAACAAGTATTAAAAAATAAGGGTATATTATATTAAGGGTATATTACCACTAATTTCATCATTAATTCGAAAAAGGTTGATTGGATACTTTTTTTAATTTTAAATTTGATATGAATCTAAATAGTTGTTTCAGTATTTGCAGTACATACCCTCTATGGAGAAATTTTATATAAATAATATGGTATATAATAGTATATTTGCAGTACTCTTGATTTTATATATACAGTAAATAATAAAAATAATATTTCATATTATTTTTTAGTTATATGCAATTTTATATCTTTATAGTCATGAATTTCTGTTCCGAATGCAATAAAACAAGCAACGTAAAATGTTATATCTGATGTCAAGATCAAGTTGTTTTATTAATTAATAAAATATATAATTCTATCTACTAACAAAACAAAACAAAAAAAAAAAATCATGTTTTAACTTTTGATAAGATATAAAATTGAAACAGAAATCTAATTTGATGAAGACACTCGCCTCTCAAGCGTCCTAGAAGATGCGCTTCTTTTTAACAACTGGATTTGCTAAAGAGATTATATACAAATACTTGAAAGATAATATTCGTCGTCATAAATATAAGATTTTTTCATTTAATAAAAAATTTCAAATCGTCTATTACTAATCTTTTATTCCAAATGTACAAAAATATTTAATATGCAACATAAATATACAAAAATATTTAATATGCAACATAAATATACAAAAATATTTAATATGCAACATAAATATACAAAAATATTTAATATGCAACATAAATATACAAAAATATTTAATATGCAACATAAATATACAAAAATATTTAATATGCAACATAAATATACAAAAATATTTAATATGAAACATAAATATAAAAAAATATTTAATATGCAACATAAATATACAAAAAATTTAATATGCAACATAAATATACAAAAAAATTTAATATGCAACATAAATATACAAAAATGTTTAATATGCAACATAAATATACAAAAATATTTGATATGCAACATAAATATACAAAAATATTTAATATGCAACATAAATATACAAAAATATTTAATATGCAACATAAATATAAAAAAATGTTTAATATGCAACATAAATATACAAAAATATTTAATATGCAACATAAATATACAAAAATATTTGATATGCAACATAAATATACAAAAATATTTAATATGCAACATAAATATACAAAAATATATAATATGCAACATAAATATACAAAAATATTTAATATGCAACATAAATATACAAAAATGTTTAATATTCAACATAAATGTAAAAAAATATTTAATATGCAACATAAATATACAAAAATATTTAATATGCAACATAAATATACAAAAATATTTAATATGCAACATAAATATACAAAAATATTTAATATGCAACATAAATATACAAAAATATTTAATATGCAACATAAATATACAAAAATATTTAATATGCAACATAAATATACAAAAATATTTAATATGCAACATAAATATACAAAAATATTTAATATGCAACATAAATATACAAAAATATTTAATATGCAACATAAATATACAAAAATATTTAATATGCAACATAAATATACAAAAATATTTAATATGCAACATAAATATACAAAAATATTTAATATGCAACATAAATATACAAAAATGTTTAATATGCAACATAAATATACAAAAATATTTAATATGCAACATAAATATACAAAAATATTTAATATGCAACATAAATATACAAAAATGTTTAATATGCAACATAAATATACAAAAATATTTAATATGCAACATAAATATACAAAAATATTTAATATGCAACATAAATGCGGTAGTGGTGTAGTGGTAAAAGCGCTCGCTTCATAAGCGAGAGGTTCCGAGTTCGATCCCCACCACGTCCCTGGTAGTACCGCGCTCAACTTGTTTCTCCGCGCAGCGGCCTTGTTTGTCAAGGTTCGTGTTTCGGAGTTATAGAGTTGAGAGAGGGTTATAATCACTATTAAGTAGCCTCCTCATCTGTAGTGGCCTTCTCGGCTTTCTCGGAGGTGAATAAAAAAAAAAAAAAAAAAAAAAAAAAATATATATATATACAAAAATATTTAATATGCAACATAAATATACAAAAATATTTAATATGCAACATAAATATACAAAAATATTTAATATGCAACATAAATATACAAAAATATTAAATATGCAACATAAATATACAAAAATATTTAATATGCAACATAAATATACAAAAATATTTAATATGCAACATAAATATACAAAAATATTTAATATGCAACATAAATATACAAAAATGTTTAATATGCAACATAAATATACAAAAATATTTAATATGCAACATAATTATACAAAAATATTTAATATGCAACATAAATATACAAAAACATTTAATATGCAACATAAATATACAAAAATATTTAATATGCAACATAAATATACAAAAATATTTAATATGCAACATAAATATACAAAAATGTTTAATATGCAACATAAATATACAAAAATATTTAATATGCAACATAAATATACAAAAGTATTTAATATGCAACATAAATGTACAAAAATATTTAATATGCAACATAAATGTACAAAAATATTTAATATGCAACATAAATATACAAAAATATTTAATATGCAACATAAATGTACAAAAATATTTCACCTTTATTCTAATATTGTTACACGCCTTTTGTACTCGCTGTGTGTATGGTGATCTATTAAAAAATATATTTAATATTGAGTGTTAATAATTGTGATGGTACTGTTTAACAAACACTATATAACTTACTGAATAAGAAGTTGAGAATTAATTGCGTTTTGCATTACAGTATTAGTACGGCCTTTAATTCGAGCCGGAGACGAGGACGAGATTCTCAAACCTGGTAATCCATTGCATAAACTGTTGTTTTCAGAACTAAGTCTTTTTGAATAACCTCGCTCAATTTTGGGGTAACACTTACCTTGTTCTAAATTGCTTAAGGTAATTGTAGAGCAGGAAATACCTCTATAGTTTAAATCACAGTTAGTGCCAACACCAAGATTGCTACTGTTGTGATTAGTTAAGGGACTGTGTTTTAAATTGCTGGAATCAACCTGTTCAGAAGTCAATTTTGATAACTTTGAAATAGGAAACATCCCAAAAAAATTATTTATATCAGAAGGTAAATATTTAATTTTATGTAACGAGCGTTGTAACAGGTAATTGGAGGGCCAGTGGTTATATGATAAGACATCTACATACTCATTTTCCGTCATTTTCTAAATAAGTAATATACAAAAAAACGTTATTAAAAGTTAGTACTTGGTTTTTAATACATTTATAATTTTTTTCATGTCGCCTGGGCCATCTTACCCCATAAACATAAATCTATTTACAATTTATCTAAATTATATATTATATATTCACTTTTTACAAAAAAGATTTTACTATGGTTAGATATAGGGCTAAAAATTTCCAGGAAATTTTCAACTCGGGAAATTTTCAAAAAAAAAAAAGTTATTTTATAATTAATGGGTAAAATTTTGTCTTACTTAGGTAGTTGTTGTGGACAATTTAAAGGTAAAATATTGTGAATGAGATTATAAAAATTTTAGAAAACCCCCCAAAAAACACTTCTCTCGGTATTTTTTCAAGTTTTTTTATTATAACTATAAGTAGCAACTATGATAATCTGTTTTCAAAATTTTCAAAGTTTTATCTTGTTATTTGCTATGCACATTGATGTTCATTGCTGTAGCAAGCTTTGTTAAAGGCTAAACATAATTTGCACCCCCATCCCTAAAAGGGGTGGGGCATTTTTAAATACCTATTAGATTGGCCTAAAGTTACTAAAAACTGTTAAATTATATATAAAAAGACTTGATTAAATATTTACAATATTTTAAAATTTTTTCTTGATTCAAATACGTTTTTGATTAATGAAAGGAAAAAAGTAAAGAAATTTTTTTGCTAAATTGAACTATTTGAAAATTGAGTTAGCAAAAAAAAAAAAAAAGAACTAATGATTTCGAGGTCATAAATTTCACCGCTGTTTAAATAAGTGTTTTTAAGACTTGAGTCTCACTCGCCACAACCTTGCTAGAGCACTTTTGATTTTATAAACCAATAAATTAAAAACTTATGCTATACTATAAAATGGTTGAAATGTATACCGTATTTTTCAACCAATACTGCCAAGTGGGCAACTTGTGTGTGTGTGTGTGTGTGTGTGTGTGTGTGTGTGTGTGTGTGTGTGCGTGTGTGTGTGTGTTTTATAAGTATCATACCAAGCAAATTAATTTATTATTATTTTACTGATCATTCAAATCAAATGTCTTTACTAATGTCATTTTGAGATAAACTATTATTATTTTAATTTTATTTATTTATACTAACACAGCTAGTGCATTTGTAACATGTACCTTTTATAAAGATGATTTAAAATGCATTCTTTATACATAAAAATCTTCCTATATTTAAAAAAACTATATATGAAATCAGGGGCGATTCTACGAATAAAATGAGAGAGGGAGGGGGGGGGTTGGGGTTGGGTTTTTTTAAAAAGACTAAAATAAAAAAGATCCTTTAAAACTAAAATTTACCCGACTGAATTGTGTCAAGTGCCTGACTAAATTCCCCAGATAAAAAAATTTTATAGAATTTCTATAGAATCTTTGTTAGTTTCTATAGAAATTTCTATAGAACTTTTTTTTTTTACTTTTTTTTCTATAGAATGCCTATTAATTTCTATAGAAATAGCAATTTTTATAGAAAATATTCTATAGAGAAAAATTCTATAGAATTTCTATAGACCATATATTTCAAAAGTTTATAGAAATTCTATACAACTTTTTTTCCTGGGTCATCAACAAATTGACTATAACTTTAAAATCACCTTCTTTGTGGAGGTAAAACACCTCTTTCCCCTGCACACCCTCCCCCTAAAATCGTTTTTGTATGCAATCTTTACACATAAAAAATCTCTGTTTCTTTAAAACATTCTACAAAAATAATAAAACTTGTTAATCTAAAAAATAATTTATTCTTTGTATTTTGTGATTATTTAACATTGTAGTTGAGAGAAGTAAAAGCTAGAAATATGTAAAACACAAGCTCAAAAGACAAGCTTACTCGGAAAACATCTACTTTTTGTTGTTTCACGAAACTAATGTAAGTAAAAGTAATATAACAACTTGAGCATTTTTATGCTTTATTAAAAAAATGCGCGATTCTTAAATTGATAAACTTGATAAAGAATTTGATCAAAAGATGTGCATTATTTTTAGAATACCCAAATAATACGATGATATAACAAAGAAATTAATTTTTTAAAACTATTTAATTAAATTTATTGCAATAGAATTTTTTATGTCAAATAAAATGATTTCAAATGACGGTGTATCTGAAGTATATTTTTTAGTTAAAATTTCATTTATATAGTCGAATCTTTACAGTCTAAAGCGGTCCAATAATTTGAGACTTGAAATACATAGTTTAATATGTATATTATCAATATAAATTTGGTTTATAATCCGCGGATGTCCGTAAGGTCTCTAATAATGATTTTTACAAGTTAAATGATTTATCCGATTTTATGTGGCAAAAACATTATATGTATTTTATTCTAAATGGTTATGCAATAATTGGGTCACAGCAAAACTAAATAAGTGTTACAAACTTGTTTTATTATCAATACAACTTAATATCTATTTATAAGATTTTGTAAATGAAATTCATACTTTTATATAGTTAAAACATGAAAAATATTGATATTTGTTCATATATTATACAAGAAAACTTGAAGTTAGCTAACCCTTATATTTTGGATACAGTTGTAAATGGCATAAACTTAACTTAACAAATAATAACCTGTCTTATTTCATAAAGCATCTTTGACAAAGGTATATATGCAGAAACTCTAAAACTCGTTTTGAAGAGAATAACAAACAATGACTACAAAATGAGCCAACATCAATTCAACATCAAAATGAACCAATATCAGCTCAATTTGTAATTGATAATAAGAAAAATTCTACTAACTGCTTCTATTGATAAAGAAAACTCAGGTAAATTTTGATACTTTAAGAAGAAAAACAAAGAAAAAAAGATTGACGTCATTAGTTGCATCATATTTATTTTAAGAACTATTGTTTGCATCAGGTTGTAGTTTGTGCCAAGATGGTCAAGAAAAAGAAGCAAAAGCCGTTTTAAAATTATCAGAATATATGAATTTTGATTCGAAAAATAATTTTAAATCAAAACTTTTATATTATTATATACACAAAAAGGTTTCAGCTATATGTTCCTTTTTATATATATTATGTAGTAGTTTCA
>NC_088932.1:5767500-5910000 GCF_038396675.1 Hydra vulgaris | reverse complement strand
AAACCAACACACTTTGTGAAATAAAGTTATACACAAAGAGTAAAATAAACTTGTTTATAAATATTAACAAAATTATTCCTCATCTAATGAATTAAATAATGAATAGTGGAAAGTGTTTAAAACTCTTTACAACAATATATGTTAAAATAAGTTTGGAAGGAAAAAATTCTAAGGTATTTGATTTAAGTTCTACTTAAAAATAATTAGTGTTATTAAATTCAAATTATTAAATGATGAATAGTGCAAACTTTTTCTCTAAATAAATTAACTTGAGTTAAAAAACATTCAATCATTGATAATTTGATTAAAAATTGATGAAAAATTAACATATAGAAGCGATATAAATTTATCTTAAACTATTTTTAAAACAAAATCCTTTTTTCCTTATTTTTTTTTCTTTTTTTTAAAAAAAATGCTTTAATTTAATATAAATCATTTTTGTATGAAATTCTCAGGGTTCAACTGTATATAAATTCTCAGGGTTCAACTGTATATAAATGAGCACATGAACTAGAACTAATCCTTCAAGTATTAAAAGAATTATTTTATGGTCCCCTTTAAATTTTAGCATTTTTAAATCATTATTCTTTTAAACCTGATTTTGAATTACTATTTGATCCATTTAAAAAAAATACTCTACAATTGTAGCTTTTACAACATTTAATGTGTAATTCAATACCCAGCCAACTTGCCAGGATTGGTCTGGGATCCGTATGCAAAAGAAGTAAGCCCATTATTTCATTAATTAATATTGAGGCAGACATGAAAAAAGGATAATATTCAAAAAGAAAATGGTTAACCGCTTAAGAATATTATGATAAAAACTTCTTTTAATTTTATTTATTTATTTTACAATTTATAATTATTAACTTTATTATAACATTGGCAATGGTATGATAAAATTATAATTTATTTAAATTACAACTTTATCATAACATTGCCAATGTTACAATAAATTGATAAATAACAATAATAATGAAACTAATAAGATCCATATAAATACTTGCAATCCAAAAAACAAATAGAAATTTAAAAAAATTGCTTTTATTAATTATGATGCATAAAAAAAAGCAATGGCATTTCCTGTTTTATATTATGATAAATAACTTTATCAGAGGGATGCCAAAATGTTGAGACAAGTTTTGTTTATATTTTAAATAAACCTTAAAAATAAGTTTAGAGTTAATTAAACTTACCAAAACAAATCAGTTATCAAGATATTAACAAAAAATATTTTCATTTTTAATGTAGTATTGTTTTTTTACAAAGGAAAATTTCAGCTTGTTGATTTTTTCTTTCAAAAGAAATTTGAACTGATTAAAGCATTTAACTTTGGCATCAATAAAAATAAGTTTAGCTGATAAAGTATATAATAATGTTTAGGTCTTTTTTAATATTTTGAGAATAAAAGAACTTTTTTTTTTAAAAAGAACTTCTCTTATATTTTTTAAAAAGAACTTCAACTAACTTGCTATTACTAATAGAATTTTTTTTAAACTATGAAAAGTTTTAAGAGTATTTGAAACTTTTCATAAAGTTTTAAAAAAATAGGCTACAGCTGAGAACACTACAGCTGAGAACACTACAGCTGAGAACACTACAGCTGAGAAAACTGCAGCTGAGAACACTACACCTGAGAACACTGCAGCTAAGAACACTACAGCTGAGAACAAGTTGCTCTAATAAAATCTAAAAACAAAAAATAATATTTTTGAGATTAAGCGAAAAATATAAAAACCAATTTGTTGGTGAAAACAAAATACTGTTTTTTTTTTTTCTTTTTTAATAAAAAGAGTTACTTTTTTTATATTTTCAAAAGTGACATCTAAAAACTGAAACACTTTAGAAACTGAAATGCAGAGAAAAAGTTTTATTATAATTGCAAATTAAAAAATGGAAAACCCCCAGCTCATGCAAAAAAATGGTTTAAAACACCTCTATGGTAAACACATCGTTCATTAAACAAACCAGACATTTTTATAATTTAAAAAAAAAAGGAAAGCCTAATAAGCTAAGAAACAGAAAAAGGAAATAACAAAATAAAAAGATAAAAAGTTTTTTTGTTAATATCTCAATAAATAACTTGTTTTTGTTAAATTAATTCACTCTAAATTTATTTTCTAAGGTTTATTTAAGATATGAACACAATTTGCAATGGCATTTCAGGATCTCTTTAAGTACTAACTTATTTTCTATGAGTTATCTAGATCAAACATTCGTTTTAAAAGCAAAACAGATAAAAGTTATCATTTTACGCATAAATCACCTGAGGAATTAAATATTGGGTTAATTAGTGATTTCACAACAATATGATGTGAAAATAGGGGTATAAACGAGCTTTCTTTTAAGAGAGCTCATTTATATCAGGGTTTTCACTAATGAAAATATGAATATTGTTATTATTCTTTTTTGGTGGAGAAGAAAGAATAATAACAATATTCATATCTTCATTAGTGAAAATATTTATAACTATTTTTGTTATTATTCTTTGTTGTTTTTTGTTTCATATATTGTTTTTAATTTTTTAACTTTCAAATACTTTGGTAAATAAAATTTAGTGTCGTATATGTTAATATAATAATTATTTTATCATTTGAAGTTATTCTTTTGAGTCACATCAGAACATGGTTGTGAATATATGAGTGTAAATAATGGGGAAGATGAAATTTGAATTGATAAATGAGAGTACATAATAAGGAATGAGATTTTTCCTATGGTTATTGAAACTTGGTAGTTAACAGCATTTAGTGCCAAGTGGCGTTATTGCTTTAGACCTATACTGCGTTACCTTTTTTAATTACCATTTGTGTTTTATAACACTGTTTACTCAAATCCAACATGAGGTAATGCCATTGAACAACACCAAAAAGGACTGCTACATCACAACACCAACTACAGGATCACAACAGGTTGCCCAAAACAGGTAAACTGTTTTTCAGTTTTTATAAATGATGGGTTTTATTGTTTATTTTTAATGTTTTCCTTACACATTACAATTTTTATTTAGATTTATCATATGTATTAAGGTGGTATAGGAGAACAAAATTAACAATTGTCATATTTTATTTATTTGTAAATATTTGGTAAATTTGTTAAAAACATTTATTTAATTGTAATTAAATTTGTTATTTTGTAATAAATGGAAGGGTGAGAACTTAAAGAAAACATGAAATTTTTAAAAATTCTTGTTTGAAATGCATTTGTCATCTTTGATGGAATTGTTATCTTTCAGTTTAATCATTAACTCAAAGCCATAATAAAGTTTATTTATTTTCTAGCACTATTCTAAACACATTAAAATCGATAGACTAAAGAATATGTATGGATGTATGCTGGATCATGAAATTCAGATGCGAAAATTGAACTTTGTAAAAGTCCTGAAAACAGTTCTGGTGCAAACTGACATGATGTCAGTTGTATATCATCCAAATAATGTATGACTTTAACTGGCAAATAGTTTTAATATCTGGTTTTCAATTAATTTTCAATTACCTGGTTTTCAATAGTCTCCTTCACTCAATACTTTCAATGTACAAAAAATCCCAAAAAGAAACAGAATAAACAACAGAGTAAAAGTAATCAAAAACTGATAGTCAACCTCTGCATTAATAAAACTGATAGTCAACCTCTGCATTAATGTTTAATTACTTTGAATGTTTTGAATTTTAGAGTCTAAGAGTTTTAAATTTTTTTTTATTTCGTCATTTTTTTGCTATTATTTGCAGAAGCCAAATGCTTTAAAATTTAATGGATACTTATTTTTTTTGTTGCCTTTTTTTATGGTTACCACAAAAAAAAATTATTGTTACTCCTTTATTTCATAGATACTTATTTAAATTATTACTCTAAACATTAAACTAATTAGGAATTTAATTAAAATTGTGTATACTATTTTAATTATGTTTTCAACACTTTTTTAAAAATTTACAAA
Source organism: Hydra vulgaris (assembly GCF_038396675.1). NCBI lineage: Eukaryota > Metazoa > Cnidaria > Hydrozoa > Anthoathecata > Hydridae > Hydra > Hydra vulgaris. The sequence continues at coordinate 5,906,069 of NC_088932.1, read as the reverse complement.
TAAATTCAATTTAATTTTTATTAATAAATTTTACAAATTCTTCACCTATATTGCTTTTATAAATTTGAAAATAATATGTAAATACAGTTAATTTTAACTATAACAACTATAAAAAAAAAATAATAGCGATAGAAATAAGAAATAAGACACCTGAAAGTTTGGTCAACCTTTTTGAGTTCTTTGTTATTAACTTTTTTTTGGCTGAAATTTCTTCCCTCTGTAAACGAGCACACTCTGCACGAGCCTTAGAAGCAGCAGTTTGTTGAAATAGTGAACAGCTATTTTCAAAAAATAATCTGTACTCTTCTTCATTGTTTTCTGGATACAAACGTCTAAGTAAAAACAACAATTAAATTTTTTCAAATATTTTTAAACATAATGTAATAAAATTATTTTCTAACCTAAAACTGCCAATATTTTCATCTTCATACTTGGTTAAATTTTTCAAATAATCTTCCATTTCTTTGCTTTCCTCAATGTCTCTAGCAGATAAAAAAAAAAATTGCACCAAACTTTTATTCTCAAATTTCATAAATAAACAATTAAGGTTTTATTGTACAAACTTTTTTGTTTGTTTGTTTGTTAAAATATTAAAAATAAAACAATATAAAAATCGAAGTTCCCCCAGATATATAGTATAGAGAGCTTCATTTTAAACCCAACATTTTCTCTTCAATATATTTTGACTTTTTTAGTAGCAAAATAGTAAAACTGAAAGAATCAGGATTGTGTGTTTAGTCTATTTTATAAACCTTTTCATTCTTTAACATCTCTAAATATGTGTCAGATAACAGTTTAATATTTAAATGAATGCATTGAAATCAATCATAGTTCAGCACTTGAATAAATGAAACCTGTACTTGATCAATGGTAAAAGGGTTTTCATAACTCTTTAGGGACTTATTCAATTCAAAGATATTAATTTTGGGTGAACAATCACAAAGTTTTTAAGCAAAAAAAAAATTAAACAATACATTTAAGGATTGCCAATGAACGTTAGCTCTATATGCTCAAATTCAAAATGAAAAAATAAAAAAAAACCAACTTTCCAACTTTTTTACGATTTTTTGATTTTACAAGTCTTTCGTGTAAGTGTTTTCTTTCATCTTCAAGACACTTTCTTTTATCATTCAATGAGAAGTTTGCAAGCATCAAAGTATCATAAACAACTGCATCTTTTATTTCACGATCAAGCTTTGAGTCTGTTGTAAAACTAGGTGAATGATTAACCTAAAGAAAAAATCATTTTATCATCATTAACATTATTATCAAAATTAAAATATAAAATGCTCTCTGTGATTTATACACTTGTATGGGAAAAAAAAAGTGTCTATGGAACAAACTCTTGAAAAAAAAGATAAAAAAAAGTTATAAAAAAACTTTAAAACTACCTCCAAAATCCAAGGTTTGAGCTTTCTGTCTAATATAACATCGAACCCAAGAATTTCAAAACAAGCACTTCCTTTTACATTAGGAAAACATGTGAGATAGTTATGTTTGAGAACAGGATGGGCGGTAATTAGAGTCTTGATTATTATGTCCTAAACAATATGCAAAAACTATTATAAACTTATTAATAATAATACAATTTTGTTAAAAATTTAGAATGTAAGCAAATAAAACTTACATCAATATTTTTCCAAATCTTTTTAATATCATACCCATTTTCTTGAAACCATTTGTTGATTGTTGATATCTTTCTTAATATAAAAACATTAGTCATTATGCTTTCATTCATTTCTCTTCTAATTCTTTGCTAATTATGTATGATTTACATGCATTTAGGAGACTTTTATTTTATCTAAACACCTTTAGGTTTGTAATATATCCTAACAAGAAAGGTGTGTGTGATTCACATGTGGTCATAGTGTGTGTAAGTGGAAAAAATGTGAAGTTATAAACATGATGATGATCAATATATATCAATCCTCAATGTGACACTGACTACATTGAGGATTGATATATCACAGACCACATAACAAGATTCACATAATTATGTCACTTAATATGGTATAATGTGCAGGTCACACATGATCATAATGTTTATAAGAAGAGTAAAAGTATGAAATTCTAATCTAGTTTATGATAAATATATAATTTGATGATCAGTGTAGCCACAGTTTGCCAATTTTGGCCCTAGTCCTCAAATTATTCAGTTCATTTGGCATAAAAATTAAAATCTGGTTAAACCGTCCAAAAGAGAAAATTAAAGTTAGTCTCTGCAACATTTTCTACATAAAAAACATGCCAGATGAATAAAATGATGGGTAATCTATCTATGTTCCATTTAAATGTGATTTTTTCAAAGATTTCATATGTTCTTGTTAAAATAGAACCATTTTTGGGGTCTTTGTTCAAAATATTTTGTTCCTATTTGGGCTCAAACATACCAACTTGAAAGCAAAGTTTTATACACCATTTTAAGCACTGTTAGTTTCTATCAAAATGATACAAGTAGTATCACAACTTTTAAAACTGCATAAGGACATAGAGAATTCAAAAGGCTTTCAGTAGAGAAAAGGAATGGAGCAATTAATTATAAAAAACCAATAAATAAAGCAGTAGGCAAATCAAGTTTTCATTTTCCCTTATTTATATATCCTTATGACTTTATTAAGCAAAAAATACTATTACATGCAAAATATTTATCAAAGGCTGAAAGAATTAGGAAATTTTTTTTCAAAAACAGTAAAAATGGTTCCTCTAGTTGTGATGCTACTCTTGTGATGCTACTTGTATCATTTTGATGGAGCCTGAAAGTGCTAAAAATGGCATATTAAACTTGATCTCTAAAGGAACAAAATATTTTGAACCCAAAAGATGGTTCTTTTTTAAAAAGAAATATAAAATCTATGAAAAATCACATTATTAAATAGAACATAGATAGGTATTTACTCATCATTTTATTGAACTGGAATATTTTTTATGTAACCAGATTTTAATTTTTATGCCAAATGAACCACGGGTGTCTCTAGATTACTAAAAATATTGTCTTTTTTTGGTCCTCAATTTGAGGGTTAGAACCAAAATTGGCAAACTGTGGGGCACACATAAAGAACACATAATTCAGTTCACATAATTATGCAAAATGTGATATACTAAATTAAATAAGTGAAAAAAATAGACATATGACTTTAATATGAATTGCACATATAAAATAAATGATCTTGCTGTATTTTTAATTTTTATACAATTTTAAAATAAAAAATTTTTTGAGACTCCATAGCAAGAATATTCTATGATATCATGTGGTTTACAACTTTTTTGATTTTTAATAATTTTTGTTAGTCAGTTTAAGCCCAATGAATATTATTGAGAGTAGTCATCCAACATAAATTTTCGCTAAAATTTGTAAATACCAAAGTTTTATTTTTAACAATGGTGGTTTGATTACAATGTAACCAAAAATCAATAACAATAAATTTTTGCTTACATTGTAACCAAACCTCTATTGTTATTAGTGATGTGCAAAACTAAGATTTTAAGTTCGAAACGATTCGAAACAAATCGTTTCGAATGATTCGTTTTGAATCGTTCGTACAGCGTACTTTCGTTCGAATTCGATTCGAAAGTACGCTGCACTGATATTGAAATTTGGTATTTTAATAGTAATAATTTATAGTGTGTGACAGAACACAGAACAGAAATGAAACATTATACATTTTATATTTAATAACCAATCATATTGCAGTTTTATAATGTAAACAAAATACTAAGCAACACAGACTAGACTCTAGAGTCAAATAAAAGTGAATGAAATCAAATGAGATTAGTATCATACAATACAATTACAATGTGTAATAATTCAAGTTGAAAAAAATCAAGTCAAGTACTTGCAATGCAGTGCATAGAATAAAGACTAGGACTAGTATTATATTTACAGTTATAGTTTAACAGATAATACAATACAAGTAAAAATACAATGCTATAATGAATGCAAATGCTATACAGTTATGTAAAGTAGTAGTGCATGCATAGGCAATTGTTCCAGAAAGTCCGAGAATTAATCTACAGTGTACTGTACTGACTGTGGCTGGCAGGGCAGTCTGGCTTCGGTACGCTACTGCTATGTGCTATACTACAAATTTTCGTGAATAAAAGTTAGTTCAGCCACATGCTCAGAGAGCAGATTACATCGCCTTTTTGTAACAATGTTACCAGATGTCAAGTTCAATCTCTCCGAATTTACAGAAGTTGCTGGAATAGCCAATAGTGCCCTCGCTATTCTTGAGAGTTTTGGCAGACGGTGATGATTAACTTTCCACCAATCAAGTACATTGGCGTTCTTTCCAATAGGAGGTTCAATCATATACATTCTGACCTCCTCTTGCACAGAAGCTGCATCATCAACTGGCAGCATCCTATTCGCAGTTGCTGTTGTAAGCATGCTGTAGAAGTCATCCCATAAACTACTTGCTTGGAGGCTGCAGCTGATGTCCGACCAGGACCTGAACCAGGATCAGCACTTCCAAAAGCAGGAGCAGGAGCACCAGCACTAGCAGATGTTCCTACAAAGTATTATATAATATAAATAGATGTAAAACTAAAATAGCAAACAGAAATGAAAACCTATGCATTATTGTTTTATTATTCATCTGTGATTAAATTAAACCACAATGCAGTAAATCTGAAAGTTAAATCTGAACTGCAGGCCATTACCATTACCATCAAGTCCTAATCTGTGTTAATCACATAACATAAAAATGTAATTGAATTGTACCTTGAATTAAGTTCGTGTCATGATCGCTCAAGGCACAATGTCCACCTCCACCAACACCAGTACCGCTACGAGATCGGAATTTCTTAGAGTACTGATGAAGACTGTTTACAACAGTAGCTTGCTGTTGTTCAGAGAAGAAGATGGATTTGTAGCGTAGATCAAGAAATGTACATGCTGCACCAGGCAAAGCTGATATGAATTGCGGAAATCATTGGTCTAGTTTTAACTTTAATTTTCGAGCAATAAGTACACCACAACCCTTATGTGAAGGATCATTGATAAGTTGCTGCAATTGCTGATTTAAGCCATGCAAAGCCGGAATTTTCATAGACAACGTTGGGTAGTTCTTGCCACATAATTCTCTACTTGCTTGTTCAAATGGAGCAAGAATTGTGTGATAGCCTTCAGCAAGCTTCCAGTCTGCATTAGTCAAGTTATCAATTTTTTCACTTATTGCTAGCTCTGCAGATATAGCATCTTTTTCTTCGCATAATCTCTTCAGCATAAAGTAATCCGAGTTCCACCTAGTAGCAACATTGATTATTAGTTCTCGTTCTACCTTTTCCGAATTTGCACAGAATCGCTTCTGCTCTCTGTGCAAATTCGGCTTTTGGAAAGGACAGTCTGCATTCCATCAATTTTACTCACGGCATCATTGATGGTTAATTGTAAAGTGTGATCAAAACAAGAAAGATCATAAAATGATTGTGAGAGATTCATGGCGCTTTTCATATTACTGCCATTATCACGCAACGCATAAATTGGAACAGTCCGAGGAAGCTCCCAATTATCAATAGTCTTGTCTAAAGATTCAAGAATGCTTTCACCGGTATGTTCTCCTGGAAACTGCTTGTTTTCTAATGCAAATGTCTTTAGCTCAAATTCAGGGCTTACATATGACAGACAGAAATAAATAAATGGATCTTGCGCCCTCGAAGTCCACAGGTCAGTCGTGAATGAAGATGAAGGAATATCTTAAAAATCTCGATATATTTCATTAGCGGTTTTCTGTTTTACACTACAATATAACTCAGGTACAACTGATCTTGAAAACGTAGTTCTGCTTGGCACCAGATATTGTGGTTCCATTAATTTCATCAGTTCTTTGAATCCTCTGCCTTCTACAAAGTTGTATGGCAACATGTCTAGAGCAAGCATGCGACCAACCGAATTCGTTATAGCGATGGCATTTCGATGACTTGATGACCAATGTGCTTTCTTATTAAAAAGGTCATCAACTTTACTTTGCTTCTTATTTTCATTTTTCAATTCTTGTTCTGCAAGTTTTCTTTTATGATTCTCTTCATTTCTCGCTACACACTCTTTATGCGCTTTTGGATGATCAGCACGTAAGTGAGCATAAAGACCTGTTGTTACTCCAGTTGGACACTAAACAGGTAACTTGCATGTTCCTATTTTGCAAATGCCTATAATTCTATTGCCATTCATTTTTTGTCTACTAAAAAATTCCCAGACAATACTTCAATAATTACTATCGTTACTATCCGCCATTGTGGAACTGCATAACTTTTTTCTTTCACTTTTAAACGATAAAATTCGATTAACTTTGGGTTCGCTTCGAAACAAAGACACTATACTTCGAAAATTCGAATTGTTCGAAACTAAAAAAAAAGTTCGATTCGAAACAAAACTAAAAGTCAGTTTCGAATTCGCAATTGAAGTTTCGAATTTCGCACATCACTAATTGTTATTGATTTTTATTTTTTTATTTAATTTAGAATTGGATTTCAAATGAAAAGGAGTGATAAATATATGACTGACATATGCTTCCCACACCTGGCTCACACATAAATGTGATAGTAATATATAGTGCAGTATTTATTTTTATTTGATATTTATTTTCAGTGATATAAGTATTGTAGCCAATCATGGACCGCACCAATGCCATCTTATAAAGGAGATTGGTAAGAATATGGTTTACATATGCTATTCACATGCGACCCTCATGAAACTTACATGTACTAATATAGTGTGGCTCGTTCTGATTTAGGGTGCTTTTAATTCAATATATAATATAGCCACATATGGACCACACTGATGCCATCCCATTAAAGGAGAGTGGTTCATATACAGTCAATGTGCAACAGCTATATATGGTTAATATTAAAATTTCTGGTCAGGATATTTGCATAAATAGTTTTTACACTTTTACACTGTTAAAGTAACTAGTCTTTGGCTCACATTTATATTTAAAATGATTAAAAAATTTATATATAAATGTTTTGAATAAGTTATTCAAAAAATCAGATAAAAATAACAATTCTAATTTTTCCCAAATAAAGTAAATGTTTTTTTTGGAAATATAGCCCGTTAATACATACATTTATTCAAAATAGATTATCACCTTTTACTCCCTGTTTCATTGTCACGACAATACCCTAGACTGTTTTTCTGAATAGCATAATTAGTTAAATGCATATAAACATTGTTCTAAAGAAAAAAAATTTAAACTTGCATTGTTTGCAAGTAATTTAATAAAAAGAAAAAATTATTTAAACACTCACAAGATTGTTATTTGCAGGATAAGCATATTTTACTGTTGCAAACCTTGCAAGCCCGTCTTTATAAACAAAAATTCTTAATGGATTGCACGAAGTAACAGCAACATAAATTCGAAGATCAAACTTAAAACCATCAATCAAAAATGGTCTTGAGATGTACTGCTGACAAATCACACTGGATTCTGGTTTAAAGTTCTAAAAAAAAAACATTTTAATGTCTAACTTAAATAACATGATTTAAGAAAATGAAAACAATACAAATCCTAATAAACACAGAGTTGTCAAGAATTAGTATTCAGTTAATATTGGTCAAAAAATAAAATTAAAAAAAAACATTCAGCAATCAATTATTAACCAAAAATTGACTGCTAATTTGGAATTATGCTTCACGCCTTTAAATATATAGCTTTATTAAATATTGATTAAACATTTAGATTATTAACTAACATAAGTCAATATTGCCAACATTTAGTTAACATATACATAAAAAGGATTGAAGCATATATTTCAAATCTTTTAAATTATTTTTAATAAGCGTCTGTTGAATATTTTTAAAATTTACTGATAGTATTCAAAACCAAAAACCTTTAACATTGTTTAATTAAATGTATACATTAAAAGGATTAAAGCCTAGGCCAAGCTTTACATAAAATTGTATATACAAAGTTTGAATACTTTAGATGATTTTGTTTCAATGTTTAATAGCCAGTAAACATGCATTTAACTCATCTGAAAATTGTATTATCATGATTTAATATGTTTTTAAGAAGCCTTAACTATTTAAGTTTATAATTTTAAAAATTAAAACTTTTTTAATTACAAAAACTTTTTGTTTGTAAAAGATTATTGCACCACATGTAACCTTATTGGATTTATTAGTGTGCATCACTGAAAACATTAAATAGATATATAGAAAACAGTCCTCAATTTAATATATTTTATAATAATAATAATAATAATAATAATAATAATAATAATAATAATAATAATATATATATATATATATATATATATATATATATATATATATATATATATATATATATATATATATATATATATAACTACATAATATATGAACATTTAGTATATACTAATAGTTTATTATTATATTATTATAGACATTAAGTAAGACTGATAAATGAAAGAATCCTAATATAAATAATATTAATACTAATTCATAATGTTAAATATGGATCTAAATTTAAACGCTTTATATATGTTTAATAAATGTTGAATAATATGCGTTGAAAATACATTTAAATCTTGATATCTAATGGACATTTGTTCTAAACATTACTCTGGATTTTGTTCTAAACAAATAAAACTAAACGTTTTGTCTAAACGCTATTTCCACGTTTAATAGGCGTTCATGTGTTTATTGGGATTGTATTGCTGATATAGTGAAATCTTAGTCAACCTTTAGATTTTTTGCTAAGTATATTCCTTTTCCTTGTGAGCCGCTATCTGGTTTAAAAATAAATGTTTTGTTCTTTTTTGCTCGACAAAATGTTAAAAAATCACCAAAGCTAATACCAAAAGATTAACCACACAATAGAAATTAATGTTTAATAATGATTTCAAGAAATTATTTAAATAAAAATTAAAACAAAAATTAATACTGAAAAAATTTAAAAAAAAAAAAAATATTTAAGCATTAATAGCGTTTTATATAAAACATATACTCAGCAGGAATGCACCAAGTTCTAGGAAATATTACAAAGTCTTTAGGAAATTGCTTCCATAATCTGTTCATGTTGCGAGCCAAAAGATCTTTACGGCATATCTCACTCATACCAGGAAAGTGATTGATTTTCTAAAAAAATGAATTTTTAAGTACAACTTCTCTAAACAATATTATATTAAATTTAGCCCGCAAAATCTAAAAGATTTCAGGTTGGCACAAGAGTGCCGTACTTAGATGACATCAGGTCAGCAAAAGTAGTTTTGCTTTTCATTTTTTGCAAAATCAATTGGTAAAACAAAAACAAAAAATGTTTCTGTTAAAATAATTTTTATTGACCCTTGAAACCGTCTTAAATACATTAACTTTCAAGATGAAGTGAAAAATAAATATATAAACCCTATTTTTACAATATATTACCATCAAATAGCATCTGATTAAATTGTAAGACATTTAAAGTCTTTGATTTTCTCCACAAGAAATTTATTCAAAATAGCTTGATATACTCTTTAGTCAAATACTCTAATGTTTTTACATGCAATATTAAAACTCACTAACAGCAATTAAGGATTAAAATGGTTAAAATGTTCATTATAAACTATAAGCTATGATTTTCCTTTTGAACATTGTCAGGCCCACTGATAATACTGATACCCTCTGATTCCTTTTTTGTCTGTAATTTTTAAGTCACTGCAGGTGAAAAAGAAACTAAGAGTTGAGTTAAGAAATTAAACTTTTAAGAAATTCTTATAAAAATTTGGCTCTACCATCTTCCTGCTTGATGTTTGATTTACGGTTCTGACTAGTTTCTTTAATCCATTGTTTGATAGTCCCGTATTTAATTGTACATTTACAAGAGCTAGAGTGGTCAATTTTAAAACGCATGATAGTGGCTGGGCACTACTTTGACCTGAAACCAAAACATACATATTTTATCTTTATATTGAACTATGTTCAGAAAGCTTGTTTAAAACTTTCAAATTATTTGTTTTTATAGTAATTAGAAATCACTTCTTGTCTCTTTGTTTAAAGATTTTCTTTGAATATTTATATGTAAAAATTATTTAAGTATAAATATTTACCTGGGGTAATTGTAAGTGGAGGCCCAATAGTTGCAATAACAAGTCAAATAGTTTCTTAAGAGGATAATACTATTTGAACTTTATTTGAGAGCATTGGTGGGGCAAACTTTTCCTAAAGGGCAGAGACATGTGCTGCAACATACATTTAATTCTTTCCTAATGGTGGTTTGCTTTTTAAGAGGAAGTTTTTCTTGCAGCTTTGAAAAACCAATTTGGCAGATTAGGCAATAACACATCATGCCTCTTGTTTCAGGTCTCACATGTATTGAATTAAAATTAAACAAAGAAGAGAGTATATTTTCCTTCCCCTCTTGTTTCCTGTGCAAAATTATTCTACATGATTTGCATAGTCCTTGTGGTACCTGAGAATCACTTATTAATCTTTGTCTTGTACAGTTGGCATACTCCATCTGCTTGGAAAGCAGTAAGCTGTCTTAAACATTTTTTCAGACAGAGCAAGCACACACATTTTTGATTTTCATCATGAACTATTTGTTTGATTTTGATTTTGGCATTATGGCAATTCACTAAATCCAACTTCATTAAATCAAACTACCCCTTTTACAAAATTACCTTTTTTTTTTCTTTTTTTTTTTTGTTATTCACCTCCTCAAGGCCAAGAAGGCCACTACAGATGAGGAGGCTACTTAATAGTGGTTATAACCCTCTCTCAATTCTTTAACTCAGAAACACGAACCTTGACAAACAAGGCCGCTGCGCGGAGAAACAAATTGAGCGCGGTACTACCAGGGACGTGGTGGGGATTGAACTGAATTTATATTAGATAATAATCCATTAACATAATTACAAATATTATTAATTACAAACAATTAAAATCAAGAAAATAATTACTTAAATTACAAGGAAATAATTCTTACATAATTCTTTCCTTTAAAGAAAATAATTATCTGAATTAATGACACTTATCATACTTATTGACAATTTAGATTTTATTTAAAGACACATACAAAAGATGTTTACAGCTCTTCAAAGGACTCCTTGATTTTTCTCTGATTTCTGATTTTTCTGGCCCTCCAAACTTTTTGTTTGTCAATTATTTTAGTTATCTTATCTAAATTTTTTATATTTTATTTTATGTAAGTGTCTTGATAAAAGCTTTTCAACCATTTGTTAACATTTTCATGCATTTTGAAAGTAGTTTATACCTTAGAAAATGCTGATATTTTCATGCAATGCATAAGCCAAGTCAATCTATGCTTTAAAAAGCAAATCAATATTTTGGTCTATAAAATGAAAATAGTAGCGATAGAACAGTTATAACAAAAATTGTTGGTACTACATAGTAGAACACTCATGTAACTATTATTTTGAAAATAGTGGCCAAATATCACAGCAATTAGTAACGCTTTGAGGTCTAAGTAGCAAAAAAATAACAAAATATAGACTAACACTGCCAAAAATCCTTAACCAATCCAGCTGAAATTTTATCCAGAGTTTGGTGCGGCCATATGCTACATTTGCACCAATTTTAATAAAATTATATGCAGTGGTTCTATTCTACAGATGTTTTTATTGTTACACTATAAAGTCAAAATTTCACTTAATTTGAACATTCAAATTAAATGATTTCCCATAGACAAAATTAAAAGATTTCAAAATTTGCATCATAGGGTGCCTTGATTGCAGGATTTAAACCCCCATTTTTAAATAAATATCCTGATAGACATATTATAACTTGTTTAGAGTTTTTTTTGTGAAACACTGTAGCAATCCTTATTTTTAATAGCTTTAATAAAAAACTTGTTTTAAACTTAAAAAAAGTTTAATATGTTTCTTAAGTATTATGGCTTTTAAATACCATGTTTCTTATCCGCATGTGTTTATCATAACTTAACTATACTAAGATTAAACTTTATGATCTTAAATAATACTAAAATAATACTTAAATAATACTAAAATAGCCGTTAAAATGTAAATGAACAGTTTTACCTTATAAAATAAATTATTATTAGATTTAAAACCTATAATACATATTAATGAAATTAAAACAACAGACATTGAAAAAGTGTTATTAACTTTTGAATGAATTAATGATTCTTAACTTCATTCATAACTTGCTATTCTTGTTATGAATGAAGTTAAGAAAAAAAGAAAAAATATGAATGATTTTATTGAAAATGAATTAAGCTAACTTGAAAAAACAAATAACTAAAGAACAGAATCTGGAGTAAGAAAATGGCAAGCACGATAGAGAGATGCAACCTTAGTAAATGCTAAATTCGCAATGGATTTTATATATGGTTTCCAATAAAAATTGGAAGTAAGAGTTAATCCTAGAAAAAGAAGGGTGGATGACTAATTGAGTACATTAGCATTCAAAAATATTAGCTGAAAAAAAAGTCACTGAAGTGAGATCCTTTTCAAGCTCAAATACCCCTCCAAGCAATCAGAGAGTGTTGGCTTCTTATCAGAAAAAGAATCCAACACAGGAAATACAGGAAATAAAGAAGAGTGCTGTCTATCAAAGAAAACTATTATACTACGATTGGTAAGAAAGGATTTAATAATCTTAAAGATGTTATCTGATACTTCATATGAAGAAAGCTTATAGAGAAGACCAGCATGCCAAACTTTATAGAAGACTGTAAAAATGTCAAGAGTGATAGCCCTAACCTCTCCACATCTATCTAATGTACAAAAATCCTATCAGTTAATACCATTAACAAATTAGCAGTAGTACAAGAAGATTGAAATCCATATTGATGATCAGAAAGTAAGTTATTAAATTTGAGATAAGATAATAATAATTATTAAATTCAAGATTAAGTGTTAATTAAAGACTCGAAAACCTTGCTTATGATAGTAAAAAGAATAATGGGTTGGTAGAATAACAAGCCAGATTGCTCTCCAGAATTTTTCAAAATAGAGAAAATAGATGTTGCTTTCCAGCAGCCTGGAAAAGAAGACGCTTGTAAAATAGTTGAGGAAAACCACAGAGAAGAGCAAGACTTGACTTGGCATCGTCAAGACGGAGTTAAAAATTCCATGCCAGCCTAAATCCAAGAAATTACACAAGAAGCACATTTGTCAGCAGGTAGACTTGGAATTGCCAAGACAAAATAAAAAATTTCATGGTAGCCTGAATCCAAGAAGATAAGAATCATATTTGTCAGCAGGAAGACGAAAAAATTCTACCCAAAGGCCATCATGAAGACAATCACAGAAAGAGTCACAGTCAGCTTTAAGGTAGTTGTAAGAGGTACAATGAGTGAGGGATTCTGATAATAAAGAAAAATGATATAGTTTTAGAGAGATCAAACCATGATTAGAAGCACTTAAGGGTTAATGTGGAGAAATAAAATATTGACTAGGATCAGAAATAAGACATAGTTGAGTAGAGAAGGTAATCGATTCGGGTTGTCTGAAAAGCAAGTTGAAAAGTTGACTATTTGAGAGATTGAGAAAGGCAAAAGTTGTGGGCCTTAACACCTGCAGAGTCACTGACACTAGAGCCAAGCCATTCAGTGTGATAAGCATTAAAGTCACCAACAACAGCGAAATTGGCTAAAGGATAAATAAAAAGGACTCAGTCAATTTGATCAGAAATAACATTGAAAATAGTGCAGTTTTTAGATGAAGGAGAGCAATATAGAACAAGGAGAAAAGTGATGTGTGAAGTGGTGCGAAACAAATGCAAAGAATAGTCTGTGGATTCAAACCTTTCCAGACAGATAGGTGAATTTTTACAAATGTAAATGCCCAGGCTGAGCATGTGACTATAAGAGTCTTTACAAAAAAAAGAAGATAACAGTCAACACTAAGATCACAAGATGAGATAGCGGAATTAGTCTGAAAAATAGCAACTAGGTTTAGTGAAGGTTTAGTGAGATTCTCAACAGAAATTCAACAGAGAAGGTTTAGTGACTCAACAGAAAAAAAGTTACTTTAGTAAAAAGTTAATAATAAACTATGAACTCATCTTGAAAGAACTTTATATACTTTTTACATTTTTATTTTTGCATGCCAACACTTTTAGTGATTTAGGTTGGCAAATGTAATCAAGGTTCCAAATTTATAATCTATAAAAAGTAAATATTACCATGAGAAAAACATAAGAATATAAAAACTAAAATGACAATCTAAGCTTATCTCTAAACTTGTGAAGTTTGATGTAAACAAAGATCTAAATAAAACATTTCTGAATATCATAAAGAATAACCTGTTGTATTATGACTTTTAGTGAATTGTTGAGCTACAAGTTATGGTGTGCTTGTGTTATGAATAAAAGCTTCATGTTGCGCATAACATTTAAAGTATGTGTATTAAGTTATATACTAATTGAAGTTCATAATAAACTGTACACATATGACTAACTCATTCATAATTAACAAATTCTTAGTAAACATTTGGTAATAGAATCTATGATTATTGATTTTTTGATGTTGCTATGTACAACCTGTTTAGCAATAAAATCTTTATTGTCAAACACTTTTGTATTAAAGTCTATTGGAAAATTTTCAGATACAAAAAGCACATGAAATGTATGAAAATGGAATTGATTGATGGAGTTCTGTTTGAACACAGAAAACAACTCATTGGATTTGGATGAAACTATAATACTATAAGCTTTAGCAGATGCAAATATTTTTGTTCAGGAAAGGAACAAAAATATTTAAATAGAAAACTACTGTTTAAACTGCTTTTAAAAACTTTACTACTTATAAACTTAAACAACAACTTATGCTCAATAACATAAACAATAACTTATGCTCATAAACAATAAACTTATTCTGATAAAAAAGCAGTCAAAGTAAACCAAGGTTTGTTGTTAAAAAAAAAATTAAAACTATCAAATTTTGTTCTGTTCTTTGATTTATGTTCTTTAATTACACTCAGATTTAGTGAAAAACAGCACATAGTTAACGACTGCTCTAAATTAATTCCAAAATAAGTGTTATGCAGTTCATAATGAATATGGTATGAAAAATTTTATTGTTATGTGGTACAAATAAGAGAATTGTTGAATGACTTGAGTGGTAAAAAAAGCCTACAACAAACTATAAAGTTTTAGGTAATGGAACAAATAAAAATAAAATAGATTTTAAAATATAGAAATAAATTGCCAGAACTATAACAAAACTTTGAAAAATAAAAAAAAAGAGGAAAAAATGAAATAAAAAAAAAAAACCTAATTATAAATAAAAAACAAATAATTTTGGTTTCAAAAGCTAACAAAACTTGTTATTAACTTATTTTTTATTAACTGTTTAACATGTCAATAGTGATGATATCACAAACCTGATATTTTTTCATGTTAAAAACTTTTTCAAAACTAACAGAGCAGTCTGTCCACAATAAAGTCCAATCGTCAGTATCTTCAACTTCTTGGAAACCAAATTTTTTAGCAGCTCTTCGCACTGAATATGAAAATTGACTTGCAATAAAAAAAATGTATATATTTTTTATGTTACACATATCATCATCATCATTATCATTACCATCATCATAATCATTATCATCATCATCATCATCATCATTATTTTCATCATCACCATCAGGGATGGGGTCAAATACAATTGATTAAATACAAATATAAATACTTTCTAGATTCTAGATTTCCAAATACAAATTCAAATAGAAATATATGCATTTGGCATTTTCAACACAAATACAAAGTCAAATATTTGTACTTTAGGTTAAGAAAATATACAAAAATTTTTTTAGGACAAGACTGATAAAATGACATATTAAATAAAAAAATAAAAATTTGAATTTATTTTAGTGTTAAAAATAAAAAATAAAAAAACAAACAAACAAAAAAACCTTGGTTTTTCCCAAAAAAATACTGATTAAATTAGTTTATGGAATTGCAAACAAATTTCCATCAAATACAAATATTTAAGAAAATTATCAATCAAATACAATACAAATACAAATGTACCTATATTTACCAAATACAAATATGTATTTGCCCAAAGCCCTGATCATTATCTCAGAGATACAATTTATACAGCTGCTGTCAAAAGACATATTAAGAGCAAAGAGTAAGATGTGCCAAGTTTAGTGAATTATCTTCACTTCCGAAAAACAAAAGGAGCATTGTTAAAGATGGGAAAAATGCTGTACACCACATGAGTCTATGTTATAATGTATGGTAGTAAAACATGGCAATGAAGATGGACAATGTCCAGCATCCTAAATGAACTGACAAAATGATGATTAGAGGGATGAGTGGTGTGACGTTAAAAGAAATAAATAGAAACAATAGTCTTAGACAATGAATGCAAATAGTGAGTGTTAAGGTGATTATGGCATATAAAGCATAAAAATAGCAGTTTCAGGAGAAATGATGATTATGAATAAATGACAAATTACATTTATTTAAGCGTAATGTGAAGTAGTAAGGTGAAGTAAGATAAAAATAAGTAAATTTATAGTCGCATGGTTGCATTTCTTCCATTTCTTTTCTTTTCTTCAAATATGGTTGCTGCTTAAGCAAACTATCATCTCATGTTTCACAAAAAAAAAACACAATATTGTCCTTCTTGTTACAATATCACATTCATCCATACAATATTTTAATGTAACTGTAATTGTAATTCAGTCATCCACCTCGCATTTTACTGTTACTATTTTTTAATCCCTAAAAAAATTTTACTCTTTTTTTTTCTTAAATATTCTATTTCTCTACTGCCTTCATGTTTTCCTGACTCATACAATATACTGCTTTGAAAATCTTTTATTCATTTTCTTTCTCTTCAACTCATTTCCAACTTCATTTTCATTTTCTTTAAATCTTCTGTTAATCTTTAGGTAACTCCCAAATAAAATAGTGGTTGCTTTAACAAAAAATGTAAACTAGGCAACAAATCTTGTTATTAACTTTACTTAGTCATTATAAATTAATGTTGAATTTTAATACTTGTATTAAATTTAAGAAAACTGTAATAAAAAAAAATATTAAAAAAGAGTTTTGAGAATGATTTGAGAAAACGGATCAATGATAATGAATAAGATGAGAATAATTTTCTTGAGAAAATCTCTTTGCATTGTTTATATTCATGTTACTTTATTTATTCTAACCAATTATAAACAAAGAAAAAATAGGTAAAAAAGTTACCGCAAGAATATTTTAAATTAAGTATAATGCCATGTTTTATATAATTCAAAAAATGTCTAGAAATTGAAATTATTTTAAATTCTTTAAATTATTTCTGATACTTATTTCAAAGACTTCAAAAATACTTTGAATACTTTAAAATATTTTGTTGAAATTTAAAAAGATTTCTGAAGAATAAAAAGGAACAAAGCATTTTCAAAAAATATTTGAAAAATGATAATACTTTCTAACTTCTGCCATTTGTTAAACTTGAAAATTAAAATTAAAAAATTCAGAAAAAAAAGTTAACTACATTTTTTTTTTAATGACATGTTTTAACTTACTCAACTAACCCCTACATCATTCAGTCACATAAATTTAAAAACACTGAACCATTTTTATTTGAATATTAAACATACCACATTCATACTTGCAATTTATTAAATTGATTTTCAATATTCTAAAGGAAACAAAAAAATTAATACAAAAAAAGGTTTTTAACACTAAATTAAATACTAATTGAAATAAGCAGTAATCAATTTGAATTTATTTTAGCACTTTTTGTTAATAAAGCACAGAGAAACCAATTTTTTTTTTTTTTAATTTTATTATGTTAAAAATATTTAATATGAAAAGGTTCAGTATAATGAAGATTTTTATTTTTTGATTAACTATTTTTTAATCATAATTAAAATAAATATCTTTAGTGCATTTTAAAAACAATGCTAATACTTTAGTTAAATACCATCATTGTTTAAAAATATGCTATACCTTTATTTTCACAATGAAAATAGATAACTAAAAAAATAAATGTTTTAAACCAATAAATAAATCAGTATAAACATTTTATTTGAATAGATTCAAAATCTATTCAAATAAAATGTCCCAACATGTCCCTTAAAGCTCAGTATTAGGACAACTATTTTTCTTCTTTAAATTAATGACCTTAATAACTATTAAATTTGGAACAGCTTATCACTTCACTGATCCTAAGTGATAAGCTGTTTCAAAACTTGCTTGTTTTTAAATAAAACTTATTTTTAATAAAACTTGCTTATTTTCAACAAAACTTGTTTATTTTCAACAAAACTTGTTTATTTTCAACAAATCTTTGAAAAAAATTAACAAACGCATTAACCATGATCTTGCCAATCTAGTTTTGTGGCTTCATTTTAATAAGCTTTATCTTAACTGTAGAAAAACTGATCTAGGCAGAAAATCAATCCTGTAAACTCAATCAAATATCTTGGAATTAAAATTGACCTTTTATTTGCATCGTATTATAAAGCCACAAAATTTAGCAGATGAAATGTCAATCTGTAAACACTCTTTAACATATACCATGCCATATTTGGCTCTCATATATGACATGCTGGCCAAATATGGGGACAATCCCAACAGCAAGCTGTTACAAAGGTATCTCATTGTAAAAAACAAGGCATTAAAGATAATGTATTTTCAGAGTTACAAATTTAATCCTAGTGTACTTTATCTTACTACTAAGATTCTCAAACTGTGTTCAACTCCTTATTTGTCAGTTTGTCTGGAATTGCCAACATAAAAACCTACCTCTTACATTCAACAACTTCTTTCCTAAAAGTGCAAACAATTGTTACTTTTTTTAATCCATTAACAATCTGAACCTACCAGCCTTAAAACATTGTTCTGCTACTTAAAAAAAATCTTTGAATAAACTTCCTATGACCTGAAAGTTTTGACTGGAGTCATACTATGTTTTTAAAAGCAAAATAAATACTGTGAATATATCAAAAATAAACTGTGTATTTAAGTGTTTGAGTGTATTTCAAGTATTGTTAGATGACAATTGTTTTTGTCACGATTATTGTTATTAATTTTATTATTATTTATCTTACCAATGTAATTATTACTACCTCCACTTTTATTATTAATTCTATTACGACTGTTATTAATTACTATATAAACTTTAGTATTTCATTACTATTAATGTTATTGTTATCAACTGCAGCTTTTTACTTTAAGATTAGCACATGCACTATTTGTAAATATACATGAAGTGTGGTAATTATTTCAGAAATATATTGATTGATTAATCATTAATTTGTGTATCCAATTTTTATATAACATTCTTGATAAACGTATATTATCAGTTACATAGACAGAGGACATAACTGTATACAGTTATATAGACAGTGGACATAAGTATATATATAAAATTGCAGATATGATAATAACCTACCTCTTACGTTATAATGCTAACATTATAAATTAAAGAGAAAATTTAATTATATTTTATGATTTCCTTGTAACATCAAGTTATCTGAAGCAAAATATTGTAGTGTTCATTACAGCTTTAAATAAAAACACTATCAAAGCATTAAAATATAGAACAATTTACCTTCTTATCTAAAATCATTCTTAAAATTAAAACTGGGCTATAACTATTTTTCAGAAAAATATTGTTTATAAATCCTATACAGTTCTACAATCTCAAAATTAAACAATCTCAAAATTAAATCATATTTATATTTATTACTTTCATATTATTTTTCACTTTTTGGATGTGTTTTAAGACAAGTTTTTTATTTATGCTCTTATTACCACTATTGTTTATTATTATTATTACTGTTACTGTTATTATTGTTGTTATTATTGTTATTATCCTATTATCACTATTGTTTATTATTATTATTACTGTTACTGTTATTATTGTAATTATCTTAAGAATATTATTATTATTATTATTATTATTATTATTATTATTATTATTATTATTATTATTATTGTTATTATTGCTACCATTGCTATTTTTATTATCAAGTTAGATTGGTGTTTACTTCACATTAGTAATTATAACTATTTGTAAATATCCCTAATGCAACAACTTTTTAGAAAATATTTGACTTGATTTGAATCAATAACTTACGATACAATGTATAAAATGTAAGCATGTTATGCTACTTAAATATTCCTTTTTTTTTTTTATTTAAAAAAAAAGCACAAATAATCTTTTTTTTAATTACAAGACACATATAGTTATTAAAAAATTTATTTTTCAATTAACCTTTTTTTTCTTTTGTCTTTTTTTTTTGGATATCTTAAAAATCCATGGCTTTGTTTGACTAAAACATTTTCATTTTTAAAATCGCACTTGTCATTAACATTAGTAACTAAATCCTTTTGAAAAATATTTTCTGAGGTGTCTAAACAGATTTCATTAAAACTTAAATTTTCTTGATAATTCTTTTTTGAATTATTCATTAAACTATCTTTAGTAGAAGCTGATGAATGGTCTCCAAAATTTTGGTCATTAATAACAACTTTATTCAAACTGGTTTTTGAAAACACACTGTAAAAAATATTTATATCTCCGGCATCAGCATCATTTAAGAAATGGTGTGAATAGTCCTGATTATTATTAAGGCTTTTTGTTGAAAGATCTTCAGAAATCATTTGATCTTAAATTGCCCCTCATAGGGCTCAATAAAGGCGGACTTCAATTAAATTAAAATGCGTTTTCTTGACAACGAAAACATTTTTTGAATCATTATAACTCAAAGTAGACTTTAGTATTAAGATTTTGTCAATTATAAAGAGTAATAAAGCAAAAGAGATTTTTTTTTTTTTTTTTTTTTTGAACCGCGGATCCTTTGTTTCTGCTACCACCGCAAGTTTTCAGTGTAAATTGAACGATTTTCATAGCAAAAAAAAAAAAGTTTAAAAAATCAATATTGCTTGACCTGGATCTCAAATCAATATTGCTTGAACCTGGATCTCCTGCTTATAAAGCGCTTGCTTTATAAGCAGGAGATCCAGGTTCGAAACGAGCTCTGGATAAATTTTCGCGTCACGGTAAGGAAGGAGGCGTGAACTTCCTGGTTAAATGCACTTCCGCGGTGTTCTGTGACAAGACCGTAAGGACTTCTTGGGGCACCTAAAAAAAAAAAAAAAATATTCCTGAGACACGAATCGATGTCTATTAATTATAAGATGAAAGTAAAAAAAAAATATTTTAATTTTGATTTGACGTTGAATCAAAGAAAACTTATACTTAACGCTTTTATTACATCTTTTTTTCTTATTGTCCATTAGTTTGATTGTTTCATAGCAGAAAATTTAACAATCGTATTAACAGAATACACGAAAGAGCCCTTATAATTGTATATCAAGACTATCAATTTCCTTATGAAAAACTACTTATAAAAAATGATTCGATAACTATACACCACAAGAATTTACATTATTGGTTACGGATAGTTAAATTGGGGCCTGCTCTTAAATCGAAGAACGAGATTTTTTATTTTTGCAATAATTTACTAAGAGGGGATAAATTTGCATATAACAATATACAAACTATGAAATACGGTCTGGAGTCCCTTTCACATTTGGGATCATCAATTTGGAATTCGGTACCAATGAGTTCCAAATCAGCATTAACTTTGAAAGAATTTAAATTAAAAATCAAAAATTGTATTCCGAAACACTGTCCCTGCAAATTATGCATGATCTATGTCAAAGACATTGGATTTATAATGTCGCATGTTTAATTTATGCAAGCTTTAAATAAATCGTTGTTTTTGATTTTTACAATTGATTTATTAAGTATTTTTCTTGAATTTTTTTTATAATTGTTTGAGTTGACTTTAATTAGCCTAATATGGAACTACTTAACTTGTATGTAAAAATGTCAACTATAAATAAATTGCAAATAAGTAAATAATAAACTCTTCTTTGGATTCGAAGTTCTTGACGGGTCCTAATATTTTTTCATTTTTTTCCAAACCATATCAACCTTGGACTCAAAAAAATCAGAAAAAATAAATAATAATTTTATTTTAAAAAATGTTTTGGTGAAAAATATTTGCAAAAATATACCTAAAACCCCCGTTTTGTTGAAGACAAGTATTTTTGTTAAAAAAACTACGATATCTTTTTATTATTTCAAATAAAAACAAATATTATTTTCAAAATCAGCATAATATTCTGCTTCTTTTTGAGTACCAGGTTGATATAGTTTAGAAGAAAAAAAATTGTAACAATATTAGGACTCATGTAACAATTATGCAAACTGCGAACCACGAAATGCAAACCATTTAAATGCAAACTTTTTTGCGAACCACGATCCCATTGTTTGATAATTACGGTTAAATATTGGTTGTTAAAAGTGGTGGAACAAAATAAAAGATCATATTCTTGATTTACTAAATAACTTTTAAAACACTTTTCAACTTACTGCCTTCCAAGTGTTTTTATGAGTAATTTCTATAGAATATATTACTCTAATTCAGAATTATAAACAGGTCTAAAAGTTTAAAGAAAGTTCTATAATCACGTGTTTATAGTTTTGAAACAGCTTATTTGTACATTTATTTGTATGTGCCTTTGTTTCCTTAAATTTTTAATACTATGTTTTTGTAGATTAATTCCAGATAAGCTATTCTATTAAAATTGCCTAAAAACACTGAAGAGGGAGGAAAAAAATTGCGTACCTAATTGCGATACCTCAATTACTTGAGAAAGTTACACAAGGTTTTGAAACATAACGTTTTGCATAACAATAGCAAACGCTAAATAAATTTAACGAGCTAAGCATGTCTTTGCAGACCTTGGTATGTGGCCTCTATATGGCAATTAGTCGTTGGAGAATTTTTTTAAACATTGATGTGCTTGGTACATCAATATTTAAAAAAAATGTTTTTAACAGCGGTTTATCGCCAGAAAGATCTCTTTGAGGTAATTCAGCGTTTTCGTTTTATTCCGCTAAATGATGATAGGAATAGTGTCGAAAAATGAACTTCAGAATGGTGTCGATTATATTAAAAAGGCCTGATGTCGCAAAAAAAAAGAATAGTGTCGCAAATGAATTTAATGAATAGTGTCGAAAACAAAAAAATGAATAGTGTCGCAAATAGTAAAAACGCAATAGTGTTAACGCAAATAGTTAATTTCAGTAATTGCTTATTCGTTTTGCTTTTTTTTTTATAACATACAGGTTTTACAGAAAAAAAAGAAAAAAGAAAAAAAAAAGAATAATGAAAGAAAGGATTGCTACTAAACCCCAAACCCTCAATCGATGTAGCGGCACTCCTTTGCGGCAGCAGGCTACAAGATATTTGGTGTATGTACTGAAGCCCCCTGCAGCAGGCTATTTCAGTATGACATCAGACATGTTATCTAAACACATTTGTTATTATTGTTTTTTTATTTTTGTTACTATTCATTAAAACTCCATTTTACTACATTAGACATTACTCCATTTTTCTATTTTTGACTCTATTCATTTCACTACTCATACATTTGCGACACTTTTTTTTGTTTTTGACACTATTCATTAAACTCCTTTGCGACATTATTTCTTTTTTTATTTTCGGCACTATTCATTAAATTCATTTGCGACATTATTCCTTATTTTGTTATTCGACAATCAATTCCTTTTTTAAATTATCAACGATCAAATTTGCGACAATTTAAAAATTTGCCACAATCAAAATTTTGCGACACTATTCCGCCACACCCCGCTAAAGCATTTATTGAATTAAAAAGCCTGATATCTTTAATAATATTTTTAAATAGTTGAACACGAAAATATTGACATGATAGAAAAAATAAAACTAATTAAATATATACTAAAATAAATAGATAAAAATCTTAAATCTTAATATAAATAACCATAAGTAAATAAGTTAATGAGATAAAATTTACGTAAATAAAAAATAAGTTTTCTTTGGCTTAAAATCTTTTTCGCAGTATTTTCGCAGTAAAAAAGTATCTACACTTTTTTTTAAGCATTTTTTAAAGTGTTTAAAAAACAATCGTTTGCGAACAAATTAACCCAGACGGAGCATGTTCATAATAACATGAGATAAACAGCAAAGTGGATAGAACATAAAATGCAACTATAAGTTTAAATTTGACGTTTACTGCATTCATAAAGAAGTTTCACAAATGATTTCTCGGGTGTTAGGATAATATTTAAATTGAAATTTTTAGAATGGTTTATTACTTTAGGTTTAAAAAATACAAAAAACCATAAAATATTTATAAAAAAAAAAATTATATTTCAAAATGAAAGCCTATATTCCAAGTATTCCTTTTAGATCCCTATTCCTATTCATATTATAGAAGAGGTAACATTATGGTTTATCAAGCACCTTTTAAAGACGTTTTTTGACATACTTCAAGTAATACGAATACTGTTTAAATAAAAATCTGATATAGTATCAGCGGCGGTTTTAAGCACAGGCAAAGCAGGCATTTGCCGGTGGCCTCGCATTTTTTTTCTTAGTACAAGTAATATAAAAAAATTTTCTTAGTACAATAAATATAAACAACGAAACTCGTTTATTAAAATTCAATATAATGTATGCGTACAGTATTTTTATAAACAGTATTTTTATAAAATATTCAACTTTACATATACATCTATTATTATGTATGTAGCAATTTTTTTTTGCGTTATACATAATGCCTGGCAACCATATGAAAGAGTATGCGGTTTCTAGTCTCATATACATTGACAATGACTGTGAAAAATATATCTTTGCCCATATACACCTACACGTCTCAAAGGCTTTTTCTGTTTTTCCATCCTCCTAACTGAATGACTTTTTGTTTGTTTGTGTATTTATTTTATATAATATTGTCTTTACATTTTTACTGTTGCACAAGACATAATCTGAGCAGTGATGGGATGTTATGCTGGTTCCGGGTATTTGTTGTAATGAGATATCCTCATATCAGTTTATACTTTCACTTACAATTTGGCATGATTTATTGTTTGAAATTAACAAACTAAGTAAAGTTATGCAGAATCCCTCGGCAGATATTTCTATTATGATAAAATTGGTGGAAACTACGAAAATTTTTTTAGAATCATTCAGAAGTGATGAATCATTTGAAGCGATTATTAAAAAAATCTGAAGAAATAGCTATAAAATTAGGTACTGAGCCAGTATTCCCTCAAGTGCGGCTTAGCCGAAAACGACGTTTTTTTGAATATGAAGGAACTGATACACCTCTAAATGGAAAGTCTAAATATAAAGTAGATTTTTTTAATGCAATAATTGATGTTGCATTAGTAAGCTTAAATAAAAGATTCAAAATGCTTGATTCATACAACAAAATATTAGGTTTTTTAACCCGTACCGAAAAAATGCGAAGTTTAGATGCAAATGAATTGTTGAATGATTGTAAAATCTTAGAAATATCACTGAGAAATCCTAGTACAGAAGAATCGGACGTGAACCATGAAGAGTTATACTCGGAAATAAATACATTTTTAAGAATGGATGCTTCGGCGGAATCGAAAGATGCACTGGAAATTTTGAAGTATATTACGGCAAATTCTTTAATCGAAATTTTTCCAAATTTATTTATTGCCCTACGAATTTTACTAACTTCCCCTATTTCAGTGGCAAACGCAGAGAGGTCATTTTCCAAATTAAAACTCATAAAAAACTATTTACGTTCCACTATGGGTCAAGACCGCTTATCTGCATTAGCTTTAATTTCCATTGAAAATAAAATAAGTCGTGCGTTTTTTGCTTCGTTACGTTCTAATAAATATCCAAAACACAATAGAACACAAGAATTAAAAACTCAACTAATATAATAGAAAACTTGCCTATGGCCTCGCATATGGTAAATCCGCCACTGTGTAGTATAGATTATCTTAAATATATTAGCTATTTAAAACATTTACTTTTTAACAATTAACAGCCATAAACTTTGATTATTTAATGTAACTAAAAGTTGAATATATTTTAGTCTAAATGATAATTAATTTTAGGCATTAAAATTTCTGAATTCGCTTTACAAATGTTTTTTTCACATTACAAAAGCAGAGAACAAAGTATCACAAAAAAAGAAGAGTATTTAATGTGCAGAAAAATAAAAATGCATGTAATGTAAGTGGATGTGAGTTAAATGACAGTAATATTTTAGGCGCATCTGCTAAGAAAGTTAAATTCATTACAAATGTACCAAGTTAAAACATTAAAAAAATTAGTGGTTAAAGAATTATAGACACTGAAATTTTATCTAAAGTTATTTCATTGTTAATGTGTTCTTAATGTGAAAACTGTGCATTGTACCTAGGTGATTACCATGAAAAAATAAAAGGTCTAGCATCGTTGCTATATTTGAAGTGTACTACACTATCTTGTGATTATAAAAATGAACTTTATACATCAGATAATTGTGATAAAGGGATTGATATTAACAACAGGACAATATATGCAATGAGAGTATTAGGACATGGTCATACTGGAATTGAAAAATTTACTCAGCTCATGAATATGCCTAAACCCATGACACTTAAAAACTATACAAAATAACAACAAAAATAAAAAACGTGAAAATTGTTGCAAACGAGACAATGTCAGATGCTGCCACTGAAATAATTCTTACTGAAATAAAGATTCTGAATTAGTAAAATGTCTGCATGGCAAAACCCAGATATATGTAATGAGAGTTTTAATAATTTAATATGAAAAAGATTATCAAAAAGTAATTATGTTGGTTTAGCCAGTTTAGAGTTCGGAGTGTACGATGCTGTTGCAAATTATAACATTGGTATGAAGTCTGTTATTTTAATTTATGAAAAACTAAATATGAAACTAGCACATTTTACTTTAGCTGGTTGCAGACTCATAAACAAAAAACGAATAAATCTATCATCATTTAAATCGAGTGAAAGTTTTAAGACTAAATGAAAATTGTTACGACGTCAACGATTGTCAAGGAATGATTAATAAAAGTCAGTAGAAAAGTCCAATGAATACTATGAATCTGGTAGTTTTTAAAATATTCTTTTAAAAAGGAATTTTTTTAAAGATATATTTATGAAATGAACAATAATTTATGATTTTATATTTTGTTTTGCGTTTTCTGAGATTTTGCTTTTTAAACATTTTTTAAAAATTTGCTTTTTAAACACACCGGTAAAAAAAATCTTGAAAACTATACATGCTATCATGATGAATTTTTCAGTGATTGTTCATTTTGCCAATATTTATGATATTATTGGAGTAGAATTTCTAATCTGACTTTTGAGTTATTAAGTTTTTTTCTTTTTATTTTGACCTTTTTTAAAAAACCAAATTTGTTTGTAGCCTTTTATGGAAAAAAAAATATTTATTCAAAAATCTGCTTCGTTCATACCACAAATTTAGATATTTAGAACAGTTCTGCAAAACTTCATTGACTCTCCTTTACTCACAAGTTTTTATTTTTTAACGACGTAAACACAGTTTTTGTATTTTCAGCTATTTTTTTTGGTTACTGTAGCAACGAGCTATCATTTTATGTATTTTTTGGTATTTTTAATGTCAATATAATATTTCCTATGTTACTAAAGAGAAAGTTACTTTATATGTGTAGTTTTGAGATTTGAGGGTAGTTACCAATTAATTACTTAAGTTAAGTCTTTTAAATAAGTAACTGTTGCTTGAAAAAATAATTTACTTTTACAAGTAAAAGTTATTTGCATTTTTACTTTTACTTGTAAATGTAACTTACCTTTAATGGTAAGTCGTGTAAAGTAAGTTACTTTGAAAAGTAATTTTAGTTATAATTATGTAAAAAAAATTACATCGAAATGTAATTTACTTTTTATATATAAAAAAAGTTCTTTATGAAGTAAACTTACGTAAATATAATATTTAAAAAACATAACACTTACTTTACAAAGTAAAATAAAACTACATCATAACAACAAATTACTTTAAGGTTTAAAAGTAACTAATTAGCAAAAACAGCTTACGATAAAGTAATTTGAAAAAAATTGTTATTTACATTTACAAATAAGAGTAATTTTTTTCTTTGAAATTTTATACTTTACTTTGTAAGTAAGTAAAATGTAAGTTATATGATTTACTTTCTCAAAGAATAGTCATTTCATGTCGATTTAACAAAAATTTTGAGATCCAAACAGGCAATGGATTCTTCAAATCCATTGCCTGTTTGAGGGCACTTCTGGGTAATACATCAGGTAGTACTCTGATGTATGTTGGAAGTGTTTGCGGTGGGGTATCGGGAAAGGATATTTTTCACGTATATCGTATAGGGTAGTTCTATTATAATTAAAAGCAAATGTAGTCAGCATGCGGGTATACTAGTGGTGTAGAGACGGGCTCTCTGTCGCATTAGTGTTAATAGGGGCTACTAAATAATCATTGATTATTTTTAGTAGCCCCTATTTGATTTATTTTTTTGTTTTGCACAAATACGTTAGCGGCCATGATGAAATTTTGTCGGGAAAGCAATGGGGGCATAATTTCTAAGCTATGGGTAATTCATGCATGTGATAACCTTGACAAAGTCACTGTTTGTTAGAGCACGCTTTTTCTCCAGTTTTTTTCTTTGTATTTGCATTTTCAATCAAGTATTTTGTTATGGTAATATGATGCAATATAACATTTTTGGTATCCGAAAGAACATCAACTACTAAAACAGTTTTCAAAAAATTATAAGTCATTTAAACTATCTGATATAATTTATATGATTAAAAAAGTGTTTATCAGATGTAATCTTTTGTTGCATTTAATCATACATAATCTATTTGCAAAAAGGATGGAAAGGAAAGCTGTTCCATATTTACTGTAGGTTGTGGGCACCCTAATAAGCTCCTTTTTGTTGCGTTGGTGTCCAACCCGTACAAGAATGATTAGAAAAATAAAATATTATTCAACTAAAATAGTGCTTTAGAATAAATTTATAATTTTTTTTTCGAACTTTAGTTTGACTTCACAAAATGTTTTTCGGCTATCAGTTGTAAATTTAATAAAAGTACATCTTAAAATTGTTTTCAGAACCAACTGGAGAACTCCACTTTTTTGATTCTCTTTTTTTTTTTTTTTACTTTATCTTCCAGACTTTACTTTGGTTTAACTTTATCTTGACAGCATTTGTGCCCCATCCCTTATTTCTTAATTTATTTATTCATTAAGTCAAAAGTGCCCTAGCAAGGTTGTGGCGAGTGAGACTCAAGTCTTAAAAGCACTTTATATAAACATAGAGGTGGAATTTATGATATCGAAAACATTTTTCTTTTTTTTTTATTGCTAAATATATTTTTAAATAGTTCAAATTTAGCACAAAAAAAAAAAATTCTTCACTTTTTGCTTTTCATTAATCAATAACGTCTTTTAATCAAGAAAATGTTGTAAAATATTGTAAATATTCAATCAAATCTTTTTATATATAATTTTACAGTTTTCAGTAATTTTACGGTTTTCAGTAAGCTAATTTAATAGATTTAGGGATGGGGATGCAAATTATGTTATATGTAAGCATGCTAGGCAATGAACATCAATATGCTTAGCAGTTTTAAAAAATTTTGAAAACAAATTATCATAGTTGTTACTTAAAGTTATAATAAAAAAACTCAACAAAATACCATAAAAAGTGTTTATCAAAGAGAGGGAAGGGGAAGGGGGCTTCCGTAAACTTTTGTAACCTACTTCACAATAATTTACTGTAAAATTGTTCTTACAAACTCCCTAAATAAGACATTAGATTGTACCTATTAATTATAAAAAGAATTATCTTATTTTGAAAATTTCTAAGATTTTTAAAACTTCAAAAATTTTCCGGAAATTTTCCCGAGTTGAAAATTTCCGGAAAGCTTTAAAACTTATGTAGAAGGTAGTCTCTCTTTTCAAACCGCTATTCCGACGTTGAGCATCCTTGACGTCCGAAAACCAATTTGCCTATCCCCTAAAAACTTTTGGAAATATGCGAATTGGGAAATTAAGGATAGGCGCATTGCAGTGTACATACATCGGCTGATTTATATAGCCATGGGCACAGTAAGTCTGCATACATTAACTGAGGGTTTGGGTTTGGTAGGTTGTCTTAAACTGAAAGATTAATCTTTTTCATATTTGCGGACTTAAAGGAGACCGCCGGAATAGAGGCTTGATAAGAGAGCTTACCTATTAGAATAGACTTACCATGACCCAAATTTTACGGGTCCGGAGATCTAGTTCCTATAATTATGCTGTAACATTGTAAAAAGGAACTTTATGCTGCTGCTCATTTAAGCGTGTTTTAACACGGAGTTTTTTAGGCACACGCAAATGACTAAAACGTTTTGTTGAGGAGAATTAAATAAAAAAGCATTTTGTTATTTTTTTTAAAAAGCAATTTTTAAATACTAGACCACCTTTTTGTCTTAAACTATCTTTATTAAAACTTATAATTATTTTTTGTATTGTGATTTTAAGTTGGTTGATTTATTTGATAAATTTTTTTATTCTGTGATTATTTGATACTTTTAACTGTACTTTAGACTAGTTATTCTACTTTTCAAATCAAAATAAAATAAGGGTTACTATTCTTTTTGACATTTTTTTAATGTTATATATTGCATTAACTTAATGTTTTTATTATTTTGTTTTTAACAGTACTTTTAGTTCAATTTTATATACATTAGAAGTTAGCTTTTTATTACAAAGCTAATGTTGCATATTCAACTGAAAAGTTGTATATTCATAAGCAAAGTTTTATATTTAACTATAAATGCCTGTAAAAATGCTTATCTAAACACGCATTTATAGTTGTATTCATATAATTTTTTGATGTTTATATATATGTGTGTATATATAATTGAAAACACATCATTTACAGTTACATACTATTTATTTAACATATTAAAAGTTTACTAATTTTAAGTGTGATATTTATATACGTGAAACCTGACAAGGATTACAACACGAATAGCTGAACATCAAACAAATGTGGCCAAAGCTGAAAAACATCAGGAATAGTTGAGCATGCACAGCAAAGGTACAATTAATTAAACTATTCCCAAATAAATTTCAGTCATCCCAAAGAACTATAATAGAAAAATCTGGGTTTTTTGATATAGATATAAATCACTTTTATAATACGCAGCAATGACATCGTCATTGTAAATAATGAATTTTTTGAATTCAAAATTGAATATTTTAATCTCATCATACTATTAAGACGTCATTAAAATACTATATATATATATATCAAGCCTTCTCAAAAAATACATGCGGTCGCACAACTTATATGATCATGTTATGAACGATGCGATGCGACGATTAAACAAATGTTTATTATATGAACGATGCGTGATATGAACGATGCATGTTATGAGCGATGCATGTTATGAACGATGCATGTTATGAACAATGCATGTTATGAACGATGCATGTTATGAACAATGCATGTTATGAACGATGCATGTTATGAACAATGCATGTTATGAACAATGCATGTTATGAACAATGCATGTTATGAACGATGCATGTTATGAACAATGCATGTTATGAGCGATGCATGTTATGAACAATGCATGTTATGAACAATGCATGTTATGAACGATGCATGTTATGAACAATGCATGTTATGAACAATGCATGTTATGAACGATGCATGTTATGAACAATGCATGTTATGAGCGATGCATGTTATGAACGATGCATGTTATGAACAATGCATGTTATGAACGATGTTATGAACGATGCGGTGACTAAACAAATAAAAATCAAAACTTAAATTAAAAATAAGCAAACTATAAAATGAAAAAGAAAAGAAAAATAAATAAAATAAAAATATAAAATAAAATAAAAAAAATAAAGAGAAATAAAAACTAAAAAAAAATAAAAAATACAAAACTAAACTAGAAAATTCTAAGCAAATGATAAAATGAATAAAATATAAATCAGAAAAAATAATAGCATAAAATTAATATATGTTTCTATTTTAATTTAAAATTAAAGTGTTTCACTTCAAAGAATTAAAAAATAAAATTGTTTCAAAGTTATTTAATCCAAGCTTAATTTCTTTGAAACTTAATTATTTAAAAATTTGAAGCTTTGATATTTTGTAATGTCTACAAAGTAAATAAAACATTAAAAAAAATTATTCTTTAATAGGATTTGAATTTTCATCCCATGCTGATATAACAGTCGCGACTAACACATGACACAAATAATCTGCACTACATCATTTTGGGGTATAGGGAAAATAATTAGCTTTAAGCTATTAATTGAAAGGCTTATAAGTTAAATTAGTTAAGTTTCTATTAATTGTTTTATTAACCTATTAATTGAGACGCTTTTATATTAAAAAATATATTAGTTTTATGGTATTTTCTATGGCTTATCCTTTATTTATTTTATCATTCGTTAAGTTCGTTTCTCTTTTCAGTTCAAAATTTTGCTTATTTTTAATTTTTTCTTTAAATTAGTTTGGTTTTTTCAAAAATGCGTTTTTTAAAACACGCAAGCTATCAATATCTGCAAAAAACAGTAGCCAAGTTGTCTAAAAAAAATTGTATGCTAGTCATTTAAGGTATGCGACAGCACATGTCTCCTGAGAAGATTTGAAATATATATATGTGCATATATATATATATATATATATATATATATATAATATATATATATATATATATATATATATATATATATATATATACATATATATATATATATATATATATATATATATATATATATATATATATATATATATATATTTATATATATATATATATATATATACGTATATATATATTTATATATATACGTGGATACATATATATGTACGTGCATATATATATATATATATATGTGCATACATATATATATATATGCATATACATGTGTATATATATATATATGTATATACATATATATGTATATATATATATATATTATATATATATATATATATATATATATATATATATATATATATATATATATAAAATTAAATTAGTAAAAAACACTTATCTAACTTTTATCTTCGACTTGAAGTTTCACCATTGCTGGATCATCAGGAAGAGTTACTAAATCTCAAAAAAAATTCAATTTATAGAAAAAAATATTTTACAAAAAATCTGAATTAATTTCTAAATGCAGGCACGAAAATAAATACCTCTTAAAAAATTATAAAAACAAATGACCAAATTAAACTATCCCCATTCCAAAGAAAATTATTCCATGATTACTTTCTGTAACTTCCCGTTAACAAAAAAATATATAGTAATTAAAAATTTTTTATAATAATTTATAACTTCCTGTAAAATATTTTTTTCTATAAATTGAATTTTTTTTGAGATTTAGTAACTCTTCCTGATGATCCAGCAATGGTGAAACTTCAAGTCGAAGATAAAAGTTAGATAAGTGTTTTTTACTAATTTATTATTGCTCTGTTCTTTAAGAACATTGAGCACTCTATTTGTAAAATACACTAACATAATTTACATACATATATATATATATATATATATATATATATATATATATATATATATATATATATATATATATATATATATATATATATATATATGTGCATACATATATATATATATGCATATACATGTGTATATATATATATATGTATATACATATATATGTATATATATATATATATATGTGCATACATATATATATATATATATGCATATACATGTGTATATATATATATATGTATATACATATATATATATATATATATAATATATATATATATATATATATATATATATGTAAATACATATATATGTATATATATATATATATATATATATATATATATATATATATACATACATATATATATATATATATATATATATATATATATATATATATATATATATATATATATATATATATATATATATATATATATATATATATATATATATATATATATACAGTGGCAGCTAGTCAATTGGGGCCATAGAGCCCCGCCCCCACCTAGATTTATTTAAAATAAAATATTTGTTAATGCAAATATGTATTTATATATATGTAAATATGCAACTCTTAGCCTAAACTATTTGCAGACAGGTTTTTTCTAAGTTAGTTCTAATTTTAAATTATTTTATTTTATAATAATATATATAAAAGTAAAATGTTTATTTGCAATTTATTTAAAGTATTGTAGCGTTGTTTTAATTCATTGCCAATAAAGGCTGGGCTGATTTTTACTGGCCCTATTTAATTTGTTTTTAGAAATATAATTTTTGATTCGCGCGCAAAATTCGTTGTGCTTTCAGGTGGGACGAAAAAGCCCACCGCAGGGTCTCATTGAACTGGCCCGAGAAGAAAAGAAGTTTAAAAACATCACTAAGCTGTAAAATTTCATCCACCATTTTTAATTCTCGATTTTAAGAGCGAAGAATTTACTGCTGCAAAAAGTCAGAAGTTTTGTTGACTCAATAAGGTACAATAATATTAGTAAGGTGATCAACTATTTTTTGTTCAAAAAGAGTACACTTTGCAAGTATTTCATAGGTGAAAAAAAAAGAAGCGAAAACGATAAAAACTTTATTTTCTTTTAAAAACATAGTTTTTTTTGAAATAGATTTTTTTTGCTAAATCAGGATGTTCGTCTAATAATGCAGCCACATCCGAACAACTTTCATTTTGCATATTAAATTTGGCTTTTAAGACGGCAGATAATGTTTTTACAGAAAGTTGCGACTTCTCACTGCTCCAATAATCATTCCCTAGTGAAAATACCCTTTCAACAGCAGCATTA
The DNA here is from genome assembly GCF_038396675.1 of Hydra vulgaris. Taxonomy (NCBI): domain Eukaryota; kingdom Metazoa; phylum Cnidaria; class Hydrozoa; order Anthoathecata; family Hydridae; genus Hydra; species Hydra vulgaris. Next base: position 5,871,490 of record NC_088932.1, on the reverse strand, counting down.
GTGCCTGGAATACATAAAGAAACTTTTAATGAAACTTTAAAATTTTCATATGGCATATGTTCTACTTATGATTTCTACCCATCTTTTGTCAAGTTCTATTTTCTCATCGTTCCATTTTTTCAATTTTTCTTCATTTAAATACAAATTTACTCTTCGAATTTCTTCAAAGAGAAAATTATCATTAATAACAATATCTTTTACTTCCTTCATGACAAATTCGACTGCTGAAGAAACTTCTTTCCATTCAATTTTACTATTTAGAAGGATCCATTTGAAACAATTCAATTTTACTATTTAGAAGGATCCATTTGAAACAACTCAATTTTACTATTTAGAAGGATCCATTTGAAACAATTCAATTTTACTATTTAGAAGGATCCATTTGAAACAGTTCAATTTTACTATTTAGAAGGATCCATTTGAAACAATTCAATTTTACTATTTAGAAGGATCCATTTGAAACAACTCAATTTTACTATTTAGAAGGATCCATTTGAAACAATTCAATTTTACTATTTAGAAGGATCCATTTGAAACAACTCAATTTTACTATTTAGAAAGATCCATTTGAAACAATTCAATTTTACTATTTAGAAGGATCCATTTGAAACAATTCAATTTTACTATTTAGAAGGATCCATTTGAAACAATTCAATTTTACTATTTAGAAGGATCCATTTGAAACAACTCAATTTTACTATTTAGAAGGATCCATTTGAAACAGTTCAATTTTACTATTTAGAAGGATCCATTTGAAACAGTTCAATTTTACTATTTAGAAGGATCCATTTGAAACAATTCAATTTTACTATTTAGAAGGATCCATTTGAAACAACTCAATTTTACTATTTAGAAGGATCCATTTGAAACAATTCAATTTTACTATTTAGAAGGATCCATTTGAAACAACTCAATTTTACTATTTAGAAAGATCCATTTGAAACAATTCAATTTTACTATTTAGAAGGATCCATTTGAAACAATTCAATTTTACTATTTAGAAGGATCCATTTGAAACAATTTTACTATTTAGAAGGGTCCATTTGAAGGGTCGATTTGAAACAATTCAATGCTCTAAAGTTCACTATCCATTCTTCGATCATTCATAGCAAATTTGATAAAAGTTTTTAACTTCTTTTAAAAATTTATTTTTTGTTCCGGGATTGGAATCTTTGAAAACGGTCAGTTTATGCCTTAGAGTTAGTGGTAAAAACCTATCATTAAATCTTGATTTACATTGCAATATGAAATCGTTTAATATAATACAAACTTCTGCTGTTGAAATTTTATCTCCTTCAATTTGTAGAGTAATTCTATGAAACAACGACGGCTGACTGTGAATAAAATAAAGTATAGGTTCTGACATATCGTTTTGAAAGAATTTCTTCACAATTGTGATTGTATTGTCACATTTATCAAGGCCTAAAAAATATGAGCGTTGTGGATCATATAACTGCAAGACGCGTTTTAATGCTGGAGTTAAAGTAAGCTATCTGACTTTGAAATAACCAAGTAGTTTTTTGTATTTGTAACACCAACCTCTTTACAAAATTCTTTCAAGCATGCTACCCGTACTGTAAACCGATTGAAATATAAATATATATTTGTAATAACTACTTCCACATCTTTGACATTGAGCTTAATGTTGTATTGATGGCATTTGATATAATGTGAGCATTGCAACCAATTCCCAAAATATTTCGTTTCAGAAGATCTTGTAATTTTGTGTACACATTATTGATACCGTTACGGGCGCGTCCTCCAAAATTAGCATTTGTGTTATCAGCCGAGAGTGCCAAAAATTTTCTTATTCAAATTGTTGTCTGTTATAACTCGAAATAAGTGATTAGACAAAATGTCTGATGTTTCCCCGTCAATTGATTCAAAATTTAAAATCTTAATTTGAATACTGTTCTTAATGTCGAAATACCTTACTAAAATTGGATAAAGTTTTATTTCATTGTGATTCGATGCGTCTGATAGAATAGATATATATGACACAGAATCCAGAATTTCTGATAGCATTTTCTTGCAATATTCATTAAATACGCTGGTTACGATAGACTCACATTTTGTTCGCGCATAAGAAAATTTTTCGTTACAAATTTTTTTTAATAATTCAGTAGTGCAGTCTATGCTGCGAAAACTTTGATTATGGATTATTGTGTGAAAAGCGAAAACACTCTCCATATCTGCCTCTTTTTTTTTCATTAGTTCCAAAAGTATTCCCTTTTTTAAAAGTTGTCAATTCGGATGTTGACGCTGCTGTGTCATTTTACAAACTTTAGTTTCAACGTTTTACAAACTTTAGTTTCAACGTGTGCCGTTATTGCACTACGTCCATGAATTGCAATTGAAAATTCCCTATTGTAGATTGTGCATTTAACCAAGGAGTCATCATCTCGATTTTTAATTACAATGAATGGAAACTCTTTTTTCAAATTTCCGTTTAAACAATTTTTCCTTCTTTTATAATCACTCAAATTTGAATTAATAATCTAAAAATTATATTAGTATTATATTTTTGATTTTGATTTTAAATAAATATTATAATCTGGTATTATTTAAGTAAAATGAAACTATAATCTTAATACTTATGTGCAACTTCGCCTTCACTAGATAAATAAAATGAAATTTTATTTTATTTTGTACACTTTAAATCTTAAAATAATTTAACAGAAAGGGAGTTCCCATATAACTCATGTCATCTTTGCCATGACATCGTAAAGTGTTTGTTTACTGGTAAAAAGTGAAAAAGAAAAGTCTTATAAAGAAAAAATAAATCAAAAAACATTTTGGTAATAAAATTTCAAAAAATAAGTGTATAAACAAGAATAAAGAATATAAATAAATATTTAATTAATAAAATTGAAATAAAATAATCTAAAAAATGTTCTAGAAATACAAATGAGTATTTTCAGAGTAGAGGATTTGAAAAGAGTACGTTCGTGAAAAAAGAGTACAAAACTCAGTAAATGAGTTGGTCACCATAATATTAGGAAACTTTATAACATTAAATGTAAACATTTATTTGTAAAAATAATGTTGTTAAAATCGTACATTTGTTAATTTGCAATTTTACTGTGAATATTAACAGTGTTAATATATTGCAATATTGACAGTGTTAATATTGGTTTCTTCACCTGGGTATGTAGATATAAAATTTAATATGTAGTTATTAGGAGTATAAGATAATAGAAATAGGAACATCGCAAAAACATGATATTTATAATAATGTAACAGAAATTACTGGTATAAATGTTGGTTTGACAGTTAGATAAAAATAATTTTTAGCAATTTTTAGAAACTAGATTTCCTAGGTCATTTTATTCTATAATTATAAGTCATTTTGTTCTATAATTATAACAGGAATAATAATGGTAAAAAGAATAATTAAATTATAAGTTCAGAAATTCTAGGGATATTGAACAGTTTAAAAAGTTGATTTTAAAATATCATGAAAAAGTTTCGCATTTCTTTTATAATTAACAATTTTGTACATTTTATAACTTTTGTTAGTGAACTACATTTTTCAGGCATATATTGTTTTATTTTTTTTTTAATTTATAACGCTTGTTTGTTTTTTTTTACAGGGAAAAAATAGTGGCTCAGCCATTTTAATGAGAATCTTGATTTGTGTATTAATTGAACAAATGTATCACAAGTGAAAGCTTAGTCATTTCTACAGATATAATAAGAGCTACAAACTATTTGTACTTATGAAATTCTTCTTCTATTCTCAATGAGGGATTGCTGAAGTTTATTTTTTCCAAATAGCTTATGTATTATATTCTGCGGTATAATGAATCAGCCATTGAAAATTGTTTACATTGTTTGGTGGCAGTTGAGTTATTCAACCTTTTAAGTTGCCAATTAGATTGACACTGAATCAGAGCCAATTTTTATCAGCAAAAAAAATGCAACTGGGTTTTCAAGTATTATTTTAAAATTAGTCAATATTATTATTAGTTTGATACAACAAAGGTACAAACAGCTAAAACAACAAAAGATATAAAGAAATATTTTTTTTTCAATTACAAAAACTGTAGCACTGGTGGTACTGTAACATTTCATAATACAGCTTCAATAACTGATACTTCCAAAAAGACACTAATCAAAAAAATAATCAAAGTTAAGATTATTTTAAAATGTTTGACATTTACCATAACCATAGAAATAAAATAATCAGAATATTTTATTGAAAAGTTTTTTTTTTTAAGGTTAAAGCTGAAGCCAAATAACTAAAACTAGATAAACATTTAAGTACTGTTATGTATGCTTACAAACAGATGTTAAGTTTTTATTTTTAATTAGATGAAATCGTTAAAGCTACTTTGACAATGTAAATACTCTTGTGAAATTTACTATTATTTATGACTGACATTGTAAATATATTTGAAAAAAACATGTTTAAAAATATTTTAATGTTGTAAAAGCATCTTTTTTATTTTTGTTGACCCTTTCGCCATTCTCAGAAAACTTTATGTGAACCTATCAGATAGTTCAATGTATATGTAATGCTACATTCTTTATTATTTTATTGATTGGTAATTAAAACTAGAAGCCCTTCTTGACTAAACTACTGTTGATAAAGTTTGCTTTTAAATCATGCCAAAGTCATAGATACAATATAGTTTAAAGTTATCTTATTACAATAATTTAGATTCATTAATACGATAAATTAACATGAACAAAATTGACAGTTTATTGGCTAAACATTTCTCGTCATTGCGATCAAAAAACCAATTTTAGATCCAAAAAATTCAATTTTCATAAACAAAATTTTCCTCGGAATCATATATAAAATACTAAAACAACTAACCAATACGAATTGAAGTTAGTTGATGTCGAAATTAACCGTTTTGATGAAAATGCTGTTTTTAGCGATATCGGCACAATTAATAACCTATCTCAATTATGCATGAAAATAACCTGGTTGAAACATTTTCTGAAGTATCTAAGTTGATAGAGATTGTTTTGGTCACGCCTGTTGTACAGCTGGTGCTGAACGTTGTTTCATTACTTTAAAAAGAGTTAAGACACTTTTGAACTATTAGGGCAGTGGAAAAATCAGCCCACAAATTGTTTCTATGACGGGTTATCCGAAGCGAATGGTTAACAGGGCCATAAAACGATACAAAGAGTTAGGAAATGAGATGCCAACTGCAGTCACTTCAGTCAACATCAACAACGTCCGTTGCAAGATCCGCCAAAACCATTTGCGCTCGATAAGAAAGATGGCCGGAGACTTGGGAATTGATAAAGAAAGTGTGCGAAAAATTGTCCAAAAAAAACTTGGGTTGCGTAGTAATCAAATCAATTGGGCCCACTTCTTGAGTGATCAAGCGAAAGCAAACAGAAAACTACGTGCCAAGAAGATGTTGCGTCTAGTTGCTGGTGGTTGATTGAAGCGAGTGTTATTCACGGACGAGAAGAATTTTACAATTCAACCTATCCACAACTCCCAGAATCTTCGTTAACTTCTCAAGCGTGGTTTAAAGAACACTTTTGCGACTAAATTGATGGTCAAAAGGCATTTCCCGAGGTCAGTGATGGCATGGGCGGGCGTATGTGCTACCGGAAAGACCCCGCTTGTATTCATTGATCAAAATGTGAAATGTAATGTCCAAGTTTATCATCAATGCATTCTGAGAGATGTGGTGGAGCTGTGGGGCTAAAATCACTTTGGTTAGGCTGGATTTACGCTACAACAGGACTGGGCCCCGGCCGATGGAGCCGCGTTAAAAATTGCTCTCTGTAATCAAATCTTTCCGGGATTCTGGGGCAAGGATGTTTGGCCAAGTAACTCACCAGACTTTAACCCCTCGACTTCTCAATCTGGTCGATCTTGAAAAAGAAGATCTCAGGCAAAAGATACACAACTGTGGATGCCTTGAAGTCCGTTCTGAAGAAAGCTTGGGATAAAATTACCGTCCAAGAGCTTGAGACAATCATTGAGAGCTTCGGAAAGCTTTTGAAGAAGTGCATCGACGCTTATGGTGGAAACTTTGAACATTTATTATAGTTTTTTGGTTCTTTGAACTTAAATAAAAATGTTGTTACACTTTAATCTTTCTTGCAAAAGATTTTACTATCAATTGTTTACCTTAAAAAGTAGGACAAAACTTTCTCCGCACCCTATATATATACATAAATATATATATATATATATATATATATATATATATATATATATATATATATATATATATATATATATATATATATATATATATATATATATATATACATATATATATATATATATATATATACATATATATATATATATATAAATATATATATATATATATATATATATATATATTTATATATATATATATATATATATATTTATATATATATATATATATATATATATATATATATATTTATATATATTTATATATATATATCAAGGCCGTAGACGACTTTTTTTGATGTTTAAGCTAAGCAACTTTAAAACATGAAGAAAACTGCATATTTAAGTATGTTCATATATATGAGAAATGAAGATGCTACGCAAAAAATTACGATGATTGGAGACTGGAAATAACAAAAACCCCAAAACGTTAGCCCACACCCCTCCCCCAGCCCCAAATAGGAGAGCAATGAGTCAAATTTGTTACTTTTTTTTATATAAATTTCAAATTTGATTCAATAATTTTTTGTTGTTCGGCTTTTATGACTTTATAAAGTTTATTTCCCCCTCAATTTGAGGTGGTGTAAACAGTATATATATATATATATATATATATATATATATATATATATATATATATATATATATATATATATATATATATATATATATATATATATATACAGTATTGGACAAAACATTTGCAACCATCATCGAACAATGCTAAAAAGTGTTCCTAATTTTACATGTCTTAAAAAAGAAACGAACTATACTACCACAGCAAACAGTTCAGGAGTCTGGAGTCATAGCATGCCATGACATGAGCAATCAGCTGACAGGTGACAGCACACAGACAGAATTTCGTTGACAAGTGCCATTTTGCAGCGGACAAAACAAGTGCAACCTTTTTGGTTTGTTTCATTTTCTTAAGTCTGGTCCGTGTCAACGTCACGGAAGTTTTTTAATAATTAAAGGAAGTATCCAGAAGTTTCCAGAAGTTCCCAGAAGCATGCAGAAGCTTCCAGAAGTTTCCAGAAGAAGTATCTGGAAGCATCCAGAAATATCCAGAAACATTCAGAAGCATCCAGACGCATCCAGAAGCTTCCAGAAGCATTGAAAAGAAGCATCTAGAATCTTCCAGAACAGGTTAACACAGGTTCATTTTACTATATAAGAGACAAGTAAATCGACATGTAATTCAGTCAGTATATGGAAGTCAATTAGTCAGTATTATCAAGACAGTTTATCGAAGTGAGTTTTATCAAAGTATTTTATCGAATAACATCAATACAAGAATTGAAATACAACAAGTGTTTCATTACATTAATACAGTCCACATCCAACCAAGACGTTCCACAGAGCATTATTGTATCATCACAAGGTAAATGTAACACGGTAAGCCTTGAGAAGCGTGATTATTTATTTTTATTATTTTTATGACATCAAGTGCAAAAATGGCTCCTGACAGTCTTGGATTGGAACTAAGAAAGAAAATTATTGGAGATTACGTAAGTCGAATGTTACAAAAAAGTATTTGTGTTCTACCTTGTGATGATACAATAATGATCCACAAAGCATTATTGTATCATCACAAGGTAAATATAACACGGTAAGCCTTGAGAAGTGTGATTATTTATTTTTATTATTTTTATGACTTCAAGTGCAAAAATGGCTCCTGACAGTCTTGGATTGGAAAAATTATTGGAGATTACGTAAGTCGAATGTCACAAAAAAGTATTTGTGATAAATATCGCGTGAAAAAATGGACCGTATCAAGACTATGTTCCAAATATTGTTGTACGGGGAAGTTGGCAGCAGATAACAAAGGTGGAAGACCGCGTTCCACCACTCCTAGAGAGGATTCTATGATCGTCAGATCCGTCAAGAAGGATCCCTGGATATCATCATTCGAGATACAAAAGCAATTAGAGCTGCCTATATCGGAACGAACAATCAGACGACGTGCTGTTGAAGCCGGATTGTTTTCTCGACGTTCTGCAAAGGAACCGCTGATTTCACTAAAAAATCAGAAGAAAAGACTCCTGTTTGCTACATCTCATATTAACTGGAATGTGCAGAAATGGCAAACTGTCCTGTTCAGTGATGAATCGAAGTTCAACATCATTGGGAGCGATGGCATTTGCCTTTTACGTCGACCGGCCGGAAAACGCCTCGATTTACGTTACTGCCATACATTCTCTGCTAACGGTCTAGGTCCAATACATCGAAACGATAGAATAATGGACCGTTTCATGTATAAAAATATCCTGAAAGATGTTATGTTACCTCATGCTGAATGGAATATGCCAATAAAATGGGTTTTTCAGCAAGACAACGATCCGAAACACACTGCAAAAGTAGTCAAGCAGTGGTTTCAAGACAACCACCTATCGGTGATGGATTGGCCGCCTCAATCTCCGGATCTCAACCCTATCGAGAACCTGTGGGAGATCGTCAACCGCAGAATTAATCGTGAAGGTGTTCGTAATAAGGATCAACTGTTTGAACAAGTCCAAAAGGCATGGGCAGCGATTCTACAAAGTTTCATTGATCACCTGATCGAATCTATGTCTTGAAGATGCAAGGCTGTGATAGACAACAAAGGATTCGCCACGAAATATTGATAGCGAAATACAGCTTGCTCAACATTTTGTCGAGTTGCACTTGTTTTGTCCAGAAGGAAATCAACTTTTTTTAAAACTTTTGATTAATTTATTAATTTTCGTGTACAAATAATGAACTTCGTGATGAATAAAACTTAAAGAACTTTGTCTTTAAACAGTTACATAGTTATTTCTCTAAATTGAAAAAATGCAGTACTTTTATATAAAGAACCTAAATTAGCATTATTTGGTTGCACTCGTTTTGTCCGATACTGTATATATACATATATATATATATATATATATATATATATATATATATATATATATATATATATATATATATATATATATATATATATATATATCATAGTTTATAAATTATGAGTAATAAATGATAACAAACATTTAAATTATGAAATTTGTATATTTATAATTTATTAATAGTATATTTATCTTATGTTGTTTTAATCTGTTTTTAGAATTATTAAAGATAATATTTTCAAGGTGTTAAGTAATGAAATACTTTCTATTACGTAAATGATTATATTGAATGATATTGAAACATGGCCTTCTAGAAATACAGGCCTTGACATTGCGCCGAAATTTTTATTGACTGGAGGCCGAGCGAAGCGCTAATAAGTAAAGTAAATGCGAACAAGGAGAGTAAAAAACTATAATAATAACAATATATAAGAGCTGTCTTAAAAGTAAAACTACAATAAAGTTAATAAACTATAATATACTTCTTATATAATATAATAACATTTAAATAAAAACTCATTTTCATGACAGTTTTAAAACCTTTTGCCTGGACTCCTTGGAGCATCTTGGAGATTTTATTATTGCTAGATTTTTTAGAAAAATATTTGCTAAAATGCGGCAATGTCGGTCATAAATACCAAATTGAAACTTGTTTGATACAGATAAGAATTGCTTCATCAAAAATGTTCGACAAAATTTATCTGATAACTGCTCAAATAAAACCAAACAAAATATGCACCATTGAACAATATTGTCAAAGGGAATAACAAGACCTCCTTTATTCAAGTTATCAATGTAGGCACCACATTTTTTATAATAAAATTGTGTATCAGTATAACCATAGCCATTTTTTCTTTGAACATAACCAGCAATATATGTAATTGAAAGTAATGATTCTGCTTGAACTTTATCCTCGAGTTCCGGTAAGTTATCAAAAATTTTGCACTCCTGCTCGTTTAAACTTATAAAACAGTTTTTACAGGAATGACCATTGGTACAATTATCAAAACTATCCATTTCTAACTGTAAATAAAGTTTTGCATGTTGGATTCTAACTTTTTCTATGACAGATTGAGCAGTAATAAAATAGGTTCAACCAGAACCCTGGCGAAGCTTGCTAAAAGTTTTTGCTAATGGATCAGTTGAGAACCACCCCAGGATAACATAATCATTTCCACAATCCAAAAGATATCTTGCAATGTTGACTAACCCCCTACACACATGAGAAATACATTCAGAGGTATCTTTTGTAAGCTGCTTAATATGTTTTGCGTCTGATTTTTTCATTTTTTCAACCATATCTGCCACACCTAATACGAATAGCAAGCTTTTGTCTGTGTGTGATCTTACAACTGCACGGAACTCATCTTTATAACGAATATCTGCTCCAACACCTTTCACATTACAAACTTTCCAAAACTTCACAAATATAGAAATAAATTTGATGGTGCCGATTACTTCATCTTTTTTAATGGATGGATGATTTTTAAGTGCAGCAACCGTTTCATCACAGAAAACTCATAAACAAGTGTCAACCTTCTGTTGCTCAATTGGTCTTGGAGAGATGGAAATTTCTTTTAATTTGCTAAGTTTCAAAAGATTAGCAGATTTCAACTCATAAAGATTTACTAAATCACTCCATTTTGCTATATGTTTGTTACCTTTAAACTCAAAAACTAATTCTCCGCTTTTTTCAGTTAACCAATTGTTACGAACACGCTTCATGACATGAACATAATCAAACAACAAAAATATGTTTTCATTATCTCCGCACCAAGGTTTTTTTTCAATTTTATTCATCATTTTAAACAACTTTTGATTTACTCTATTTCCATAAAGAAAATCAGAATCTAAGTGACTAATTGGAATCATTTTTATTAAAAACTCTGGTCCACCAAATAAATATTTTACCATTATAGCCAACAATGTTTTGGCAAGAACACCGGGTTGATCAGCAGAATCTCCAAATACACCACCATGATAAGTTAATGTGGATTTAATATAAACTTCATCAACCAGCAATATACATTTACGTTGTGTATTTTCAATACTCATCATAGTATTTTTCAAAAATTCCAGACTATCTTGTGATCCGACTTTTGAAGTGATTCTTGTCAAAGTTCTAATACTGGGCAATTTATAATCATTAGAAATTTGGCTGTACAGAGACCTAGATATAGCAAAATATTCAAATGCTCGAGTAATTATATCAGGAGAGTAAGTAAATTTCACCAACTTTCTTTTGAGACATACAGTCCATATGTTCAAGTAATACATTTTTTTTATTGCAAACATCTTTATTTTTTAAGTAACGTATGATTTCATCATAAACTGACCAATACTTACAACATGATGATGTTGACATTAAAATGGGAATACTGCAAGATGACCCAAGATGAAATCAAGTTAATGGTAAATCCCTATTAATGATAACTAAAAACTTTGGAATACCACACGGCTGTTTCACGCAATGTAAAATTGGGACTTACGTCACGAGTCTAGCAAAAACAATTTCCGCATAAAAAGTTTTATAAAAATTTTGGCAAATAAAATATAAAAATTCAATAACTTTATAGTAATGGTTTTTTTTTTCTATAAACGCTTTAATCTTCAAATTAAAAAAATTTACAAGAACTATCTTTCTTGGTTAAATAAATATTTACTTTAAACAAAATAAAAATAAACATTGTTAAAATATTTTAAATGATTTTGGATGACTTTTCTGTTTTTAGCGATTTTTACGGAAAACCTGTCTTGGGCCAACCGAGATTGACTAACATAGCTACATGGCTGATGGTTGAAATTTGGAACATTTATCAATGAATGTCTATTCTATCAGATTCCAACGTCATCCGTGTGATTTTATTACTATAGCTTAATTTTTAATGCATTTATACTTTTAAATTTATTTCTTTTAAATGTAAAATATTAATTTTTTGATGGATGACGTTAGTTATTAAAATTTCGATCTTTTATGCAGATGAAAATATAAAAATTATTTTACGTACCTCTTGCTATGTTAGTCAATATGCTTTTAAACTTGGCATGTTTTACAACAAATTGTTTTAATTTTACGCTTAAACTTGTGTTAACATTTCTAAGCGATGACGTAACTTTATTGCGTTACTTCCCAAGCTATTTACTAACGAATTTTATTGAAACAACTGTTTCGGCGAGACAAATTTTGAAAGTATAAATATAAACAAAGTTACGCGAAACTTTCTCTTTGGCAAATTGGATTAATATATATCAGATAAGTTGTTATATCTTCTTTTATCTAGTGCATTTACTTGTCAGTCAATATTATTTTATTTGCTTTTATTATATTATTATTACTACGTCAATATGTATTCAACTGAGAAGGAATTTTTGAAAGTATGCATTGGATGGGAAGACGGTTGGGAAGATAAATGTAACTTTCCTTTTGTTAAAAGAATAATTAACGCAGATAATATCACTAATAATGTCATTTCTATTTTAATGACAGTCTTTAAATTAAGAGGGGATTTATTTAGTTTTGTGAGTTTTATTTTGCCATCTGATTTTACTTTGCCTACTTTTAATGACTTCGATAAAATGTGTCTAAAGTTAGCTCGCCAAAAAAATAATTATAAAGCAAAAGATTTTAAAGCTTTAAAAAACAAAGCATTTTTTAAAATGCAACTGTCTCCAGCTCCACTAACAAAAAAAAGAAAATCAGCAGATGCAGATTATATTTCAATTTTAAATATTAATAAGGAACTAAGTAGTCAAGTTGACCAATTATCTTCTAAAGAAGAAACTTATATGGAGCAAATGGATAAATTAAAATTGCAGGTAATAAAGTTGGAAACTGAAATTACAGATTTGAATTCTAAAAACAAGACTCTTGACACACATAATAACTCATTAAGTTCTCAACTAGAGACTATGAGTATTAGGCTAGGAGAGGAGGAGCAGTTCCAACTTATTTTAAAAAGACAACTTAAAACAGCACATCGTAAATTTGCATCTGCTCGTAGCTGTAATTCGAAATTGCTAAAAAAAATAAAAATTGCAAAAGAAAGCGGAAAAGTTAATACAAACCAGAACAGTTGCCAAATTTGCAAATGTTCGGTTAGCGGTAAGGATTTCATTGTGGTGGATTCATATTTAGACTATGATAACATTGGTTCTACTGAAGTGTGTTCTGAGCATGGCGAAAAATCTTTTTATAGAAAAGGTCTTTGTCTTATTTGTGGCCATCGAATTCAATTGTAAAAACAAAAATTTCAAAACTAATTTATAAAAAAAGTAATAGTAGAATAAAATATTCAATTATTAAATTTAACAATGTTATAAAAGGATCAAGTATGTTTAAATTAAAATACTTTTATTTATAATGTGTATCATTATAAATAAAATTATGTATTATACCCATTATTATCTTTAGAAATTGATTCGAATATGCTTCAACAGCTACATTAGCATTACCGTTTCAGTCTTATAAAGAATATTTTCTTTCTGGTGAAAGAATGGAATACAATATAGCTTTAACTTCTTGTACAAAGAATGCTTCTGCTACCTCAAGAACAGATTATTGGACCAACAGACAACTAAAACAGTTTCTTGCTTATCAGAATCCACAAAATAAATGATTCTGATAAGCCTCTGCAGCTACATAAGCATTACAGTTTGTTTCCGTCTGATCGTAAAGAATTTGTTTGTTTATGAATGAACAACTAACAAGAACAAACATAAGTTGTTTAATGATGCATCATTTGTTAAACATTACTCTTGAAGAAGCATAAAGTACATTTAACATTAGAAGTCAGCAAGATTATGAAGAGTATTTTCGTTACGGAATGGAAATAACACTATCAATTGCATGTACAAAGTTGATTTACTACTTATATAACATATACCATTATATTAACTTAAAAAAATATATTTATGACAACCACAAAAACGAGTTATTTTAATTGCCTTTATTGCTATGTCTATTTATAAAAAAAAGTTGTTTGTTATTTTTCTACGGAAAAGAGTGTAAAGACATTATACAACCGAAATCGAAAACAAATAAAAATTTAAAAAAAAAAAAATTTGCGTATTTTTTCCCCCAGCTAATTTTGTGCCTGTATCAGTTCACATTTAGTGTAAATAAAGTTTATGTGTTTTAAAATTGGTCTAACTATGTTTATATTACATTTAAGTCATCAGAAATACAATTTTTCCGATTATTTTTGCTAAAAAGTACCATAAAAATTTCGAAATTTAGCCAAGTTCGTCATTTAGCGCATTTATTCAAAAATCAAAGGAGTCTTTGATTATTTTATTAAATGTTAAAATATAAAACATTTAATTTGTGTTCATATTCTTTTTACAGAACGAAATTATCTTAAATATTTCAAAAGTTATGCAAGTTTTAGTAACACCCCTTAAGTAATTATTTTGAAAAAATAACAAGAAGCCGTATTTCCACTTTGAAACAGCCGTGGATTAAGTAAATGTCCATACAAGTTTACAGCAGATTCTTAGAGTGAAGATCCAAGTCAGTGGCCTTCTTTGAGCTATCACAAACTTTATCACTATCTGATTAAAACTCCACGTAAGAGATTCTTATCTAATTTATATTTTGAAATTTTTATTATTTCAGTATTTCAGTAATGTTAGTAACATTAATTGCTAACATTTCAAAAACTGTTTGTTTTCTTTGCTTTGTAAAATACATTATGGATGTATATTATAATATAATTATTTACATGGATATATATTATAATATGCTTTATATTATATATTATGGGAAAAAAATAATGTATATACAAAATGCATATAGATTTTTTTCAATGTTATTGTTTTTTAGGTATCTATTCTCCAGAAGCAATGGAAAACTATAAGGCATTAGAGGCTTGGAAATTCTTTCAAGATGGCTGGGTCCAAACTATTGTTCATTTGAAAGTATATCAGGATAGAAGAAGCAACACGAAATCAAGTGCTATGTGATTCTTGGTTTAGAGTAAGAGTTGGTCGAATAACTGGCTCCACTTTGCATCAAGTTTTTCATGCTAGAATTGAAATGCCACCTGTTTCATTAATTTTAAAGATTTGTGCAGAGAAAAATATACAGATTAAAAATCCTGCAATAAATTGGGGAAGAGTAAATGAAATAAATGCATTGACTTTATATAAACAGATTCATTCTGACTCAAATGCAATAAGTAATTCAAAACCACTGTCAGATATTTTTATTCATCAAAATTTGAGAGTTGAAAGAATGGGACTTTGTATTGACTTTGAAAAACCATGGTATGCAGCATCTCCTGATGGTGCTGTTTATTGTATTTGTTGTGGACATGGAGTTTTAGAAATTAAATGTCCTTTTAGTTTAAAAGACAAGTCATTAAAAGAGGTCATAGTTAAAGATGCTTTTTGTGTTGGTGTAAACATGAATGGAAACTACTTTTTGAAAAAAGAACACCAATATTTTTTCCAGGTTCAACTTGAAATGAGAGTTACTGGAGTCAGTTACTGTGACTTCATGGTGTGGACACCCAGTGAATTTGTTGTATTGCGCATTGAGCCTGACACCTCTTTCATTGAGAATGTATTAATTAAGTGTGATATTTTTTGGAATTTTTTGGAACTTTTATTTTGAGAGAGTTAGTAGCAAGAGAAATAGAATCAGAAAGAAAATTACTCCCCTCTACATCAAATAATCCTATAAATAAAGATATACTTTTTTGTATTTGTAAATCTAAAAGTTTTCAAAGTGATGATATAAAGATAATAAAGATTTCAAAGTGATGATATAGAGATAATATTAGTAACAACTGATATTATAATTGTATAAAGTAAATACAAATTAAATTGATATTAATAATAATAAAATATCAATGATATATATATATATATATATATATATATATATATATATATATATATATATATATATATATATATATATATATACATATATATATATACATATATATATATACATATATATATATACATATATATATATATATATATATATATATATATATATATATATATATATATATATATATATATATATATATATATATAGTTTGTTGTCTTTAGGAAGAGCGGAAGGAAAAAAGTGATTCTTACGCCAACACATACGTCACTTTTAATTACTTTTGACTTTCGTCCAACATTTGCGTGTTGGACGAAAGTAAAAACTATTAATTTAATTACAAATAAATCGTTTTTTAAAAAAACCACAAAAACGCAAATTTTATTGACCAGAATGTTTTAAAAACATTCTGAATGTTTTTAACAATATAAACAATGTTTTTATTTTTATTTTTTTTAATAAAATGTTTTTATTTTTTATTTTTTTAATAAAATCTTTTTATTTTTATTTATTTTTACTGTAAATCATGCGCGGAGTGTTGCTACATTGACTATCTTATAGCCTGACTTGCAAGGGAGTGCTGCTACATCGACTGACAAATAGCCTGACTCGCAAGGGAGTGCTGCTACATCGACTGACAAATAGTCTGCCCCGCAAGGGAGTGCTGCTACATCTACTATCTTTTAGCCTGACCCGCAAGAGAGTGTTGCTACATCGACTGAGGGTTTGGTTGGGGCAGGCAGTCTCTCAATTAATAAGAAAAAATAAATCCGGTCTTGCATTTTAATTTTTACTTTTTGTCAACAAAATATGGAAAAAACTTTCGGACAACATCTACGGGTTTTATATATATATATATATATATATATATATATATATATATATATATATATATATATATATATATATATATATATATATATATATATGTACACACACATACACACAAAACACACACACACACACATATATATACATACACACATACATACACACACTTACATATACATATGTATACATATATACACATATACATACATATACACACACATACACATATACAAGTACACACACATATACATATAAACACACATATGCATACAACATACATACATACCCATATACACATACATAAATACATACACATACACACATATATACATACATACATATACACATATACACACGCACTCACATATATACAAATAGACACCTACATACATATGTACACACACATACACGCGCATATACATGCATACATATATACATACACACATAAAATAATGTTATAATAATATTTATATCACATATAACAATACAAAAGCAATAATAATGACCCACAATAATTCCAACATTTTACAAACAGCATCTCTACAAAAAAAAGAGCATGAAGACAGGTTTTAAATTGTATAATAGAGTTAAGTGATTTAAGGTGAAGAGGTAATTTATTCCAAGATTTCATGCGTTGGTTTGTGATTGATTTATGACCGTACTTAACCGAAGAATGATTTGGGATAGATAATTAAAGGTTGCATATACACACTTAGTAAAAAGGGAATCAAAGTCGCTTCTATAAAGCATAATCAACAAAGAAAAAATATTGAAGATTATCAAACAGAAGTAATAATTATCATTATTATACATTATTTTAGTTACCAAATAAAGTTTTTCATTTCTCTAGAGAAGGTCTAGTTTTTGCTTGGTAATTACCCTGAGAAATTTTTTTTTCTGAATTATTGTTTATAAATTTTGGAATTTTGATTTCATTTTTCTGTAGAAAACATCTAAATGCATTTAGCATTAAAAAAATTTTTAATGCTAAATGCATTTAGATTGAAATTGCATTGAAGATTAGAAATGCATTATTATATTTCATTAATTCTAAATGTGCTAAGCATTTGTCATGAAATATCATATTATTCTGATATTGAATTTAGACATGCTTCAAGTAAATTTTTTTTTGGAATTGTGGAGTGTTGTTTATTGTTTAAAAGTATACTGTTTTTTTTAGATAAATTATAATGAAGCAAATGTAATATTTTGTTCACCTGAAGCCATTTTAACAACTTATAGATCAATTGTCAATGACTCTGCCTTTAATCAGAAACTTGTTGCAGTTGCAATTGATGAAAGTCGTTGTGCGAAAAAGTGGTAAGTGATTTTGTTATAGATAAATTTTCTACGTAAAGTAAACATTGATATTTACAACTTTAGTGTCAGACCTTCTTGTAATACATTAAATTAAAATTAAAAAAATTTTACTCATTGAAAGAAAAGGAAATGCATTACCTATAGCATTATATAAGTAAAATCTTGTGATTTACATGATTTTATTTATACCTTATTTGTCTGTGATTGTTATAGGGGATGTTCAAGTACACAATTAGATGCATTTCGGTCTCATTATAATAGACTCTCGAGTTGCTATCACTTGCCCCTAAAAGAATTCCAGTATTGGCATCGACAGCACCTGCAGCTAAAAGTACTGCTGACTTTATTATTGATAATCTTTGTATGCATAATTTGATTATTATATCATCTACACCAGAAAGAAGAAATATTAAATACAGCCTAATACATATTGACTCTAGAGATCCAGAGAAATTTTTCTACCCAGTTGTTCAACATATTCTTTTGAATACTTATTCAGCTAAAAAAACTTTAATCTTTTCTACAACTATGACTAATGTCAGATCAATTTATTGGTATTTTCACAAAGAACTAAGCTATCTTGATAGACCATATGGTCAATTTCATTCCAAAACAGATGACGATTTTAATGATGTAAAATATAATAATACAAAGATCAAGCTTCAATTTGTTTATTCAAAAATATTCTTTGATCAAGCTTCATTTGTTTGTTCGAAAATATTCTACAATTCTTTTCTTCTGCTTTTGGTATAGATATCAATATTCTTTGTGAGTTTTCTTTAAGAATTTTATGACCTCTTATATGGCATTTAATTTTTTTGTATTTTTGCTAATATTCTTTTTACATTTGTATGTAAAAAGAATATTATTTGTTTTTTTTGCATGTTTTACAAATGCAATGATAGTTATTTGAATAAGTTAGCTTTTCATTTATGATTTTTTCTATATTTAGGTCAGCCTCTATTATTTTTCCCTTATTATCCCATAGATTAATTTTCATTGAATCATCATCATAGGATGAATATTTTTGTGTGATATCATGAAGATATAAAATCCACACGTTTAACGAAGGAGGTAAGAAAACCTCAGAAGGTTGTGACCTTTTTTTTGTTAATGGTATAATGTTTTTTGTTTTTTTTTTAAGCAATAAAACATCATGATCGTTGCATTGAATATCAAACAACTATCATCCATTTATTTAAAATTAGATACCATGCTGCAATAAAAGAGTTAACCGAAACTTATGAGTATATAAAAAGCAAAACAAAATGTTTGAACTGAATAAATTAAATTTGAAGTTAATCCGACTTTTTTGGCCACTACTTATGAGTAAGAAAAAAAAAATGAATTTATTATTTATTATTATTTTTATAAATCTGCAATCAGAAAAAACTTTAGTAATGTGTCTTTTCAGTTGGAAAGTTAAAAATACAAAACAAGATATATTTGACGTATCTTAAATTTGTTGAAAATAGTTGATAATTGGTTTTTAAAAAGTTTATTACCCTCGTCCTTAAACCTGCTAAGCGTAAATATTTTTCGCCATTATTAATTTTTTTAAATAACCAAAGTTTTCTCGTCTGACTTCCCGAAGTTCACGGGAAAAAAAGTCAGATGAGTTATCGTCTATGGTGACACTAGTTCGAGACTATGTACACGAAGGATTCAGTTTTGATATAAATGCATTTCCCATTGGACTTTGTAGCCGTTGCAAAAATGCTCTCTATGCCAAAAAGGTTATTATATTTATTTATTATATTTATTAAATTTTTTCCAAAATTTTACTAAAAATACAAACTTGTATTTTTAGTAAAAATACAAGTTTGTATTTTTTCACAGCAATCTTGTTCACAGCAAGGAAAGCCTGTAAAAATAAAAAAAGAGGTTTGGAAAAGTGGAAGAGAGTTACTTATAAAGGTAGGAAGGGTTGCTCCAACTGAGGATCAATGTTTATGTCCAATTTGTAGTAGGGTATCAGACAAGCGCTGCCACAAGATTTTTAACTTAAGAGATTATACCATTGAGTCAAATAAAAATCTCTGCATTGAAAAGTTAAACTCGTTCTGCACAGATTGTTTTCAACTAATTGGAAACGGCATTAGGCACCCAGGCACGAGAACATCAGCTATTCAAAATGCTAAGAATCTTATCTTTTCAACGATGAAAAAATGTCCGAGCAAATAATCTAAACTATTTTAAAGTTTCTAGTTAAGAATGGAAATTCGTTACAATTATCCACTGGTAGATTTATATTTACTTTCATATTTATTTATAATAGTTTTCTGCAATATTTTATTCTAATTTTAGGAGGATCACTCCTACCTGTAGTACTAAAATCAAAGCTCCAAACAAATAAAGTAGTTTCCACTGATACAATATTTGTTATCAAGAAAAATCATGATCTGCCTGAAAATGTTGTTCGTAATATTCTTAGAGATTTACGAAAAGATCTTGGTCGTCTGGGTGTCTAAGTATTTTATAACATTATTTAAACGGCAGTACATTAATTTTTTTTTTCAAAAAATCTATAATATTTAATATATCTCACATTGTTTACAGTATGGTATTTCACAATTAAGTGTTGAAAAGAGTTCAGTTGCAACGGTTATGAGGCGGTTTCATGCTCTAGATAAGTTTTACAGTTACAAAAAAATTATTTTTTTAAATGGAAAGGAAGATAAACTTGAAAACTCAGTGTTGAAATATGTTGTATACATTGAAGATCTCACCAGACGTGTTTATGAAATCTGCTCTCTACGCGGATTGGATCCTATGAAAGCCATTGTTAGAGTTGGAATCGACGGAGGTCAAGGTTCACTGAAGGTTTAGTAACTAACTACTTTATACTATGCAAACAAAAGAAATAAAGTTAGAATCATTATTCAATTGTGATTAATTTTCAGATTATAATGAATATTTTTGATGAAACAAAGTTAGAGGAGCAAAGAAGAAACAAGAAAGACTCAGGAGTGACTAAGGTGATAATTCTGGCTTTGGTACGTAACTTCAAGAAGAATAACCATAATCTTGGAATGCTTACTAGATTATTTAATCTAAATCAGCTCAAACTTTTTGTGGCTTCTGACCTAAAGCTCATAAACGTACTTCTTGGCATATCAGTAAAAGATTTTGCTTAATTTTATTAACTTTTACAACTAGTTATTATAACATTAAGTCTCAGAATAAAAAAATAATTTATTATAGAGTCATGGTGGAAAACATGCTTAATGTTACTGTACTGGGACAATAAACTCATCAGGTGACTTGAGAATTTTTTCTTCCTTAAATTCAGATTACAATCTGTACCAAGATGCAGAATATCCTAATGAGACTATGCAATTATTCAATAATGTTATTAACCATGTTTGCTTAAAAAAAATCCTAAAAAATTTATTCTTGATATCATCCCTCCTCCGGAACTTCACATATATGAGCTGAAATATAATGTTGTGACAAAAATTTTTGACATTCTTTTAGTTAATAAGGGCCTGAAATCCTTTTTGGACAAAAATACTGTAATGTGGTATGATTATAATGGTGGCGGAATCCTGCAGAAGTTTAGAACAGGTATCAATTATATATATGTATATATATATATATATATATATATATATATATATATATATATATATATATTATATATATATATATATATATATATATATATATATATATATACATATATATTCTAATCATATACTTAAAATCTTTCAGTTGCAAAAAGTTGTTTTGGCATGATGCTAAAACCTTCATACAGCAAAGATATCTTGCAGTTTATTGATCTGCTGAATATTTAGAATACTATTGTAAAGATGTGTTCGACAAAACATTGTCACTTGGTTGAAAGTTCCATATTATTAAATACCACCTTGTAGATTTTCTCAATAGGAATCAGAAAGCTCTTGGACTTTTTTCAAAGCAGACATCCGAGGCTGTACATAAATATGTAACAAAAACATTGAAGCGCTATGCTGTCGCAGAGACTAACAAAAACCATGGATTGAAAATGGCTTAAAAATGTTGCTTCCACCTACAGCTCTATGAGAATTTAAACTAATTAAATTCAAATTTTTTAACTTATTCATATAATATATATGATCTTATTGTTTAATTAAAAAAAAAAAGGTTTTTTATAAATTTTATTTTGCTTTGAAACCTGTAATGTATATGACAGACCCAAAAATAGTAATTCTAGCAGCACGTAAGCCGTAAAGTCATCAAATCATTAAAAGCATTACTATATATTAAATTAACCACATTTTGAAGACAAAGATAATGGATGGTCATGAGAGTTTCTATGATATTTTTTAAGGAGAGATAGCTTAGGAAATAGGATAGGAGAGATTTTTTAAGGAGAAATAATACAGATGATATCGTTTTTTAGGCACTATTTTCTGGGTTTCGGAAAATATCAATTTCGGACTAAGAAGAAACGCTTTAGATTGTATTTTTAACACATTCCAGCTCGTACATATACATATCAATAGAATCTGAAGAAAACCTCATGTCTTATGAAATTCAACCGAAAACCCTTAGAATCAAGCAGTGTCCAACTCGAGGTAAATATGTGAAATATAAAGAGGAAGTGTTACTTGAAACTATAAAAAATTTTTAAAGTACCCCGAGCAACTTTGCAGAGCAGGATAAATGGAAAAGTTGGAATTGGTGCAAAAGCAATAAGAAAAAATTTAATGCCGCTTGATCTTGAAAAAAAGTTACTCGATTTTTCAGACAACAGAGCTAAGATGTGCAATGGTTTTGGAAAAGAACAATTCATGGTATATGCTGGCAAGCTTGCCAAAAAATACGGATATTCTTTTAAGAATGGCAAACCATCTAATAAATGATGGTGACTACTTATAAATCGACATAACAAAAAAGTAACTCTTCGACAACCAGAAAGTGGCAAATTATTTTACCACACATAAAGAAGTCATTAAAGACTGTCAGCCTGAAGTAATATGGAACATGGATGAGACAGAGCTTCAGCTAGCCTTCAAGGCACACAAAATTGCTGCTGCAAAAAATACTAAATATTTACATATGAGAACAAGTGGAAATCGAGAAATGATTACTTTAATTGTTTGTGTGAATGCAGCAGGAAGAGCTTTACCATCTTATGTGATTCCAAAAGGGAAGACAGTAAAATCCCTTCAAAGTTTTCAAGTTCTAGATACCCCTAAAGCAACCAACTGGAGTCCAAGTGAATCTGGATGGACTAAACAAGGGATTGCAAAACTTTGGTTTGAGCTTACATTTTTAAAAATATTGGACCACAACGTCCCAAAGTTTAAATTTGAGATGGCCACGATTCCCACAATTTCATAGAGTTAATAGATATGGCCTTACAAAACCGAATTGAAATTGTTGAATTACCTGCTCATACAAGCAATTGGCTTCAACCTTGCGATCGAACTATTTTTAAACCATTCAAAGTTTCATATAATAAACCCAGGATATGATGCCTAATCACCCTGGAGTTATAATAAACAATGCCAATTTTACGGGACTTTTAACCAAAGCCTGGAATAATAGTATGACAAAAGCTAATATTGAATTTGGCTTTAAATCATGTGGATTCTTTCATATAATCCTTCGTTTATTCTGGCTGAAGCTTACTTGCCAAACTATGTGTATTCTGAAGACAGGTTGGTGACTAATCTCTTTGATCAAATTAAAACAATTGATAATACAACAACAATTGAACAGATTATTCAAACAACAGAGAGCACAAAAGTACCAGATATTGAGTTAGAATAACATCTAATTACCAACCCAAGATTTGCTATAGCAAATGATCATGACTATTTAGCTGAACCAATAACCGTAGTAAAAATTCCAGAACATAACAGTGATGGTTTAGTGGAACTAAGTATGAAAACTATAGAACTAAAAGCTGAAAGTAATAAAGCTGCATTTACTACTAAGTTTCAAGATAGCTTTAGGATTATGTCTGACTCTGAAATTGAACAGCCAATTGATCAGCATGAAACTGCTTTGAATACCAACTACAAGCTTGAAACCAGATTTTAAAAACTCATGCCAAATTTAGTGAATATAGCACTTATAAAATATCTGCAGATAACAAAAGTAGGTTGTTGCTAAGCAAAATAAAGGTATCCATAGCAACAAAATAAAAAAGTATTACCTTCATAAAAAGCGCAGACATCATATTAGTACTCATACTAATTTTAGTGAATATAGCTCTAATATTAAATTAGTTATGAATTTTGTCCAGTAAAAGTGCATTCTGGCCCACTGTGCGCTGGCCAGAATTTTAGACGCGAGATGCCTTTAATGGTTTCCCATTAAAGGTTTGACAGATTTTTATAAAGCTTGCGTTTTCTAATAAAATTCGGACCTCGGAGTGTTGAACAATTTTTTTTTTTTTGCATTAAAAATATCATAGCCTTTTTTACGCTTCGCATAATTTAGGTAATATTGTGATTAAAAGGCCAAGTTTTTTTAATAATAGTAACAGTAACAATATATATTTAAATATTTTTATTATAAATAATACAAACAAAAAAATGTTTTTAACTTTCGAAAAGGGCCCCTAAAAAATGCTGGACCCTCATCCCCCCTAATTAGGGGCGTGGGGGGAGCTTTGGCTCTGTCAGGAGAACTAATTTTTTTTTTAATGTTAATGTGTATTATTTGTGTTGAATGTTAATATGAATTGTTTTCGTAATTGTAATATTTATTAATGCCAAAATACAACTGCAAATGTAATGAGTTGTATAAAAGCATCGCAAGTGTTGTGACCAGCAAAAACGTAACCAGCAAGTGTTTTGACTTTCAAAAATTTTCGTGCGATTTGTAGCCCTTGTTCAAACAACCTGTTTAAATTGAAAGTTTTTTTCAATGTTGGCGGCAAGCGCACACCCCTCACCTTAAGTCAAATTATACACCACTAACCACTAGTTGTAAAGTAGTAAAGTATAAATTTTTTATGCTAGATTTACTTATTTTATTAGAGATATAAATTTTATTTTTAAAATCAATCATTTTTGATAGTAGTATGTATTAAACAATCACCACCACATCCATACCTAACTCAAAAGTACACCTCTCATATTTGGTTGTGGTCTGGGAGCAAAATATAAGAACATCTGTTTCATAAAAATAAAAAATAAAATTATTTCGACCACAGTTTCTTTAACAATTCCATATATTCAAAAATCGACACTTACAACCTCATAACTTTTTTTTTAATTATTTGATTTTGATAACTTTTTCATCTTTAAAATACTTTATTAATGCTCTTTCCAACGATATATAAAAATATAATATTTTATAAATTTAAAAATTTCATATCACTTACCTAATATATATATATATATATATATATATATATATATATATATATATATATATATATATATATATATATATATATATATATATATATATATACTTTAATATATTAGTAAATATAGCCATTCCAGACGATTTTTTAATAGTTCAAATATTCAAACATAATTGATGTCATTGTATAAAGCTTGAGAAGACTTAAAAAATAAGGGGTCATTCAACTTTTGAAGTTAAGTGGATCAAAAGTTATTGAACTTTTTGTATTGGAAAAATTGATGATTTTTTGACAAAAGATATTGGGCTTAAATATGGAAAATTTACTGTGTTATGGCACCAAAAATGAGAGTATTATTGACTTTTGAATAACTTTTGAATCGTTATTACATTTGACTTGAAATTTTCTATAGTGATCCAACAACTATAAGGAAATAAAATTCCAAAAATTAAAAAAAAAAAAATTGTCGGGATTGTCCAGAATCACCTATTTTACAGATTGAGAGATTTACTAATTTATATATTTTTGAGGTCATACTGACTTTTGAATAACTTTTGAATAACTTTTGAATCGTTATTACATTTTACATTTTATAGTGATCAAATAACTATAAGAAAATAAAATTTTCGCTATTGTCCAGAATCATCTATTTTATGCCATAAAGAATTTTTTTACAAAATTAGACTTTTACAAAATGTATATTCACGGCTGGGGCAAGAAGAAGACAAATTCAGTGTTATCGCCAAACCCCTTCAAAACAAGAATATAAATAACACAAAAAAAAAAGTATTACCGCTATCACAATGTAATATATGCATAAAATACATTTATAAATGCAAATATAGAAAATTTTTTTTTTTTTTTCAAACTTTTATTTATTAAGATTTCGAATTTAAAAATAAATAAAAATGAGATAAAACATGAAAGATAAAACATCAAAGAAAGGTAAAGATTCAGATTAAAATCAAAAATGAATATGATCAAAAATAAAGTAAATAACAAGTAAACAAAACGAGTGATTATTCCTATTCAAAAGTTTCAGGAGAAGTCTAGTTCGTTGTCAATTATCAAAAGTTTATTGTTTATTTTATTTTTAAATTAACCAAGGGAAGGAATTTTTTTTAACTCATTACCCAATAACGTGTTCCATAATTTAGGTCCTCTGATTGCAATCGAGAACTTAGTAGCAGAATAATATGCTTTTGGTTGAATATAATTGTTATTGAAAACCTTGTTGGGTATAAGCGATTTATTTTTTCAAAAAATGAGTTAAATAAAATGGGTGCCATTTTATAATCTACTTTGAACATAAATATAAGAATATGATATAAATTAAGTTGAAATACGTTGAGTATTTTGAATTTATTAAAAAGAAATTTAGTGTGCGAGCTACATTTCCAATAATTCTGACAGCGTGTTTTTGTTTAATTAAAAGCTTCTTATTTTTAGATACATTAGTGCTGCACCAAGCAACGTTAGCGTAATTTAGATAGCAATGAATAAAAGTATACAAAGATATTAAGATAGTTTAAGATATTGCAAAATTTACTCAAGTCATTTATATAAATGAGAGATAAAAGCGATCCTAGAATTGATCCTTGACGGACTCCGTATTTAATTGTCATTAAATCTGTTTTTATATAGAAAAGAATCAAATAATTCTATTGCAAATTGGATTATGTCTTTTGTTCCTGATAAAATTAAAAAAACAGCTAATGAAAAGATTGAAGCATTAAAATCTAAAGTTGTAGAGTTGTATAATAAGCTTTACAAAAACCCAATAGAATTTAAATTAAAGAAACCGTCTGTTAAAAATGTGGCAAAACAATTTACAACCAAAGGGATAGAAAGTTACGATGCTTTATTCTTCATAAATGCTGCTAAAAATAATGCTATTAAAGTACTAAGAGAAAATAGAAATTCAAAGGTTTATATAGTTCTCTATAGTGAAATGGAGCGTACTGATATTAAAACAGGAGAAACTATAATCACATCTGTTCCATTTAGAACGAATAATCAAGTTGTATAAGAAACAACAGATTTAGACAAGTTTTATGAAATATCAAAGCAGAAAATTTTAGAATCATTATCATTATATCAACAAGCAGGATCAGGTTGGAGATTTGTTTCTGTTGAAAAGATGGATATAAATATTATTGAGTATAATCCCATTAAAGCTAAACCATATATTCCACTTGATAAAAATTTAGCAACTAAAAATGCGATAATTAATATAAAAAATGAAGATAATCAATGTTTTAAATGGTGTATTGCAAGAGCATTAAATCCAACAGATAATAATCCTCAAAGAGTAGATAAGGAGCATAAAAATCAAGCAGAAAATATAAATTGGGATAAAATAGAATTTCCAGTATCGTTAAATCAAATCACACAATTTGAGAAAAACAATACAGATATCAGTATCAAGGTATATGGTTATGAAAACTCAGAAGTTCATATATTGCATGTATCAAAGAATAATGATCGCAAACATTTAATAAATTTACTATTAATCTCAAATGGCGAAACTAATCATTACTGTTTAATAAAAAATTTAAGCAGATTACTTTCATCACAAACATCTAATAAACATTTCAAAAAACACTATTGTAGAAATTGTTTGTTAGGATTTAATTCAGAAGAACCTTTATCTAATCATAAATCGTAATGTGAAACACATGATTCAGTACGTATCGAACTTCCACCACCAAATTCAACAATGCAATTTACTAATCATAATAAATCAATGAGAGTTCCGCTTGTAGTATATGCTTTGAAAGTTTTATCAAACAAATTGACACTTGTGAACCAAATCCGAATGAATCTTATACTAAACAATATCAGAAATATATTCCAAGTTCATTCTGTTATTATATTAAATGTTTTGATGAAAGTTTTTGTCAAAGTAAATTAGTCACATTTACTGCAAGTAGTGAAACAGATGATGTTGCACAAATTTTTGTTGATAGTTTGGAAGAATATATTAAGAAAATTTGTGACATGAATAATATTCCAAAAAGATGACATTTACTCCTGATAACAAGCATGATTTTAATGCGGCAATATCATGTCACATTTGTGGAGAAAAACTTGCAAAAGTTAAAGTACGTGACCATTGTCATATTTCTAAAAAATATAGAGGTGCCCATCATCAAAATTGTAATTTAAATTATAAAATTCCAAAATTCTTGTCTGTGCTATTTCACAATTTATCTTGTTACGATTCTCACTTATTTATAAAGAAATTATCAGGAGGAAAATTGAGTTGTGAACAATGAAGAAAAGTGTATTAGCTTTTCTAGAGAAATTAAAATTGATGAATATATTAAAGAAGGTAAGAAAGTTGAAGTTAAACGTGAACTTCGTTTCTTAGATAGTTATAGATTTATGCCTTCTAGTTTCGATGCTTTATCAAAGAATTTAGCAAAAAACCAGCGCAAAAATATCGAAAAATTATATTCAGGTAAAAAATTAGACTTGTTACTAAGAAAAGGTGTATACCCATATGATTGGGTTGATTCTATTAATAGATTTAATGAGACACAATTACCACTAAAAGAATCATTCTTTTCAAAATTAAACGATGAAGATATAAGTGATAATGATTACTCACATGCACAAAATGTATGGAATGAGTTTAGTTGCAAAACATTCAGAGATTATCATGACTTGTACAATGTTTCAGATGTGCTTTTACTAGCTGACGTCTTTGAAAATTTTAGAGATGTTTGTATTAATTGTTATAAATTAGATCCTGGTTGGTATAATACATCACCAGGATTAGCTTGGGATGCCAGATTGAAAAAAACAAAAATAAAATTAGAATTGCTTAGTGATTACGACATGATACTAATGATAAAGAAAGGTATAAGCGGTGGAAATAGCATGATATCAAATAGATTAGGAGCTTCTAATAATAAGTACATGGGTGATGAGTATGATCAAAGCAAACCATCAACATTCATCTAATATTTAGATGCTAATAATTTATATGGATGGGCAATGAGTAAACCACTTCCAACACATGGTTTTAAATGGATGGATGAAAATGAAATAGAAAAGTGGAAATCAATTTCTTGTATACTAGAGGTAGATTTAGATTACCCTGAATATCTATATAACGAACATAACGATTATCCACTTGCACCTGAAAGATTAAATATTGATAAAGTTGAAAAATTAGTGCCCAACTTGAATAATAAGAAAAAGTATATAGTACATTATGAAATTCTAAAACTATATGAAAGATGATGATTAAAGATTACTAAAATTTATAGAGGCATAAAGTTTAAAGAAAGAGCATGGCTAAATGAATACATTGAACTAAATATAAACCTTAGAACTACAGAAACGAATGATTTTGAAAAAGACTTTTTTAAAATCATGAACAATTCAGTATTTGTAAAAACAATGGAGAATGTTGAAAACAGAGTTGATATTAAATTAGTAACAGACAGAAATGAAGCTATTAAATTAGCATCAAAACCAAACTTTGAAAGTAGAACAATTTTTGATGAAAACTTAATCGCAATACATATGAAAAGATCAAAATTAAAATATGCTAAACCAATTTACTTCGGAATGTGTATATTATTGTGTATAGTATTATATTGGGTTGAGGAATAATTCATGAGCGTTTTTTTCAAATTTAAAAATGCACGCAGAAATAAAATACATCGTCAAAATGTTTTATGTTGTTTGAAAGAGAATGTTTTGCTCTACAAGATAGTGTGTTTTGATTTGTTAGTTTTTTTTATTTTTGTGTATTTTCAGATCATTAAAATGGAATGTCAAGTGGACAATACTGAGCATTTTCGACACCATTTGCTTTTTGCATTTAATCGAGGTGTTAAGGCCGCCGAAGCTGCTCGTGAGATTTGTGCTGTGTATGGAGAAGGAGCAATGCCTGAAATGCGGGCGGTACTTTCATGAAAACTAAGCACTCTAAGGATAAGATCCTAATCATAATGTTCCAGGTAATGTATTTCTTAGAATATACGCAGATCATACACTTTGCATTGGAGATTATTCTACTTCTGCAGATAGTGTTGGAGATAATAATATTCTTTTAGCCTGTGATCTTTTATTTTCACCACTTGGTGAATCATTTTATGTGAACTCTTTACAAGGTTGTAATTTGTATACAGCTAATGCATTAGGAGGATACTTTACACTAGATTTACCATTTACTACTAGTCTAGTAATTCAATTATACAATAAAACTAGTCAAGACGTTACATATTGGATACAACCTCATATTACAAGAACTATATTAATACCTCAATCATTATCATCTATTAAATTATACTCAGAAACATTTAGATTTACAAACACAACTTATGGTAAAGAGTATATATTATTAGACACTACAGACGTTGCTGGTCAAGGTGTTTATCTTAAATATATTAGAATGCATGTTATTGGAGTATCTGGAAATTGGTGGGAATCTAGAGTACGCATGTATGATGCATACAATTCTCGAGTAAGTACTAACTCTATTATACAACTTTGGATACCAT
This sequence comes from Hydra vulgaris, assembly GCF_038396675.1. Classification (NCBI taxonomy): domain Eukaryota; kingdom Metazoa; phylum Cnidaria; class Hydrozoa; order Anthoathecata; family Hydridae; genus Hydra; species Hydra vulgaris. The sequence goes on along the minus strand of NC_088932.1, from coordinate 5,840,664 downwards.
ACAACGGACAGGGTTATACAGTATTTCAGGGATTTGATCAGAATAGTGTATGTATATAGGCCTCACCTGGTTGAGAAGACTTTTATCTTTCTTCGTGGAACAGTGTTAATATTAATTCATTTAACAATGAATCATCTGGACTATTGTATCAATCAAGTAGTTCAATTGGCTCTACAACTACTATCTCATTTTACAGAAATTTTACTGATTCCATGCCTAATGTTCCTACTGGAAGAAGGCTAGTAGTAACATTAAACTCTGGGGGATAAACAAGTTGGACAATCTGGAAGTTTTGATGTAATAGGACATGCTTTCTTTTCGCTTAAGCTATATTACATTTACGCGTAGATTTCACAAATGAAATCATTTGAGAAAATTGATTTATAAAAAGTTACAAAAAATTTTTTAGCTCAGAGTTTATAGTTTGTAACCATATTATATATCAATATATTATGGTTGTTATATTATTTCATTTTGGTTCAGAAATTATAGTTAGGACAATAGGACAATAATTGAAATGAGTTAAGAATTTATAGATAGTATAATGATTGAAATGACTTATGAGAATATAGATAGTTTATGGTTATAGATATAGTTGAAATATGATATGATAATATGGATAGGTATATGGTTGAAAAAATTTTGGGCTGGAATGCCCTTTTTATACTACTACAGTGACCTAGAATGGTCAAGAAAGTATGGATGGGGGAGGTACTGAAACAGAACTTAGGGGGCCTAACGCAGCTAAAATTTAAATAGAAAAAAATGAAACTTTGAGTTAGTTTTAAGGGAAAGAACAACGCTCCCTCCACAACATGTCTCTTTGCCAGTGTTTATAAATATTTATATTTATTAAGTACCAACTTTGGTTTACTTCCGACTTTCGGTTTTTTATTGTCTTTAGCTTAGCAGAAATGGAGGTTTACTACTTATATTCTCATATATAAAAACTTAGTAAAATGTTTGATTCTATTACAAAGTTTAATTGAACTTTAAGTGTTGTTTGGCCGTTGTCATTTCCTACTAAATCTTGCAATTAATTTATCACTAGCTTTCCGACTAGCTACAGCTCTGAAACTTTCAGCGCTTGTATAGTCCTGGTGAGCATATTAAAGTTATTTCCAGGGGCAAAGAGTTCCGGGGAAGAGTTGTATTTTACGTAGCGGGGAAGAGTTGTATTTTACGTACCTTTTAAATCCGGGGAAGAGTTGTATTTTACGTACCTGCTTTTTTTCTGCAAAATCTTGCAACCAAATTTTTACTGCTCTCTAAAATGGCTAGAGCTTTAAAACTAGTCACAATAACGTTGGGATGCTGAAAAGTAAAATATTTTCAGAGCCAACGACACAAAGGGCAATAAATGCCCTTCCCACCCTGACTTTTTTTTTAAAAAAGGTAAAACATTTTAGAAAAAATTATTGAAAAGAATGTCTTTAAAATTTTTTTTAAATTTACTTGTTGTTATTGAGGTAATAAAAGCGAAAGCGCATAAAACAGAGCACCTCAAAAATAAAAAAATTGTAACTTACTAAACGTAAAATTATACTATTTGAAAACAAGTGAGAGCTATTTTTAGGCATTTTATTACATAATTAAGTTTTAGCATTCATCACTTTAATTAGGTCATTTTTTGATTTCAACAAAGGCATCGTTTCCAGATTACACAATTGCATTCGTATGTTAACGTTGTTCAAGTTATTTTCATTATTTAATTCTTATTCATTAAATGACATTCTAAAAAGTATATTTTATGAAAGTCTTAATTTTTTTTATAAAAGTTTAAAACTGAAACTTATCAATATTATACAAAAAATTAGTCTATTAATTACATAGTTAATCACATGTCTTCGATTCATAAAGCGTAATATATTTATTATGCCGCGTTTCGTAATTTTTTTCCGTTAAGAACTGTTTTGCAAGTTGCGGTGCAAAAGAGTTTCATTTCGAAAGAAATTTAGTTTTTTATCATTATTTTAAAAAATAAAACCTTAAAATGTTCATTTTTTTATAGACTTCAAAACGTTGTTTAGCGAAAGGGCTCATTTTGTTAGTGCGACTTCCGTGAGCGCTACTTTCGTATGTAGCAAAATAGTTTTATTTCGTAATTCAACTTGCGAAAGGCTACATTTAGTAAGAAGCATTTGCCAAATGAACATTGATGGTTTTTTTCGTTTCGTAAAATTTGGTCCAAAAAAAACAAACCCTTTATTCTCAATATCTTTCCGAAAGAATTTTATTCTTCCGGAATTGTACGAAATCTTCCAGTTAACAACTCTATCGTAAGCTGTCTTTTTAAACTAAGTTTTTGTTTTTTGAAAATGGTTTTTTTGCTTTGTTAATTATGGGGTAAATCCATGTCAAATCAGCAGATAAAAAACAAAAAATGTCACCCCATGTTTTGGATTTTGCTAATTATTTTATATGTTATAGGGTTTATGAAAATAAGGAATATCTAAAACTTGGAACCTCTAACCCCTTACAGCTCTTTAGATATTCAGGATTCAATTTTCTTAATTATACTGACTCAGCATTTTTTGCAAATTACTTTTTTGTTGTTAAATAGCAATATTTTATGAACCAAATGAGGTATCATCCTGTAATTTTGTACATGACAATCTTCTACATGGTGGGTACAAATTTCAAATTGAAAATTTTTTTGACCACCATAATTACGGGTAAATTAGATAATAAAGGCATATATTTTGGGGTATTTCGATGGTCAAAATGGTGATTTCACCTTGATAATTTTTTTTTGAGGCATTGTTACAACTTACAACATAGCTATCAAACATCACTATTAGTAAAAAATATATTACTGCATTTTTCAACTTTTTTAAATGCAGCTTTTTAATATATGCTGAGTCAGCATAAAATTTATTGCCAACTTATTTATGACAAAGTTAGCTATATCTTAATTTTTTGTTATAAAAAGTATTGTTAAAGTCTTTATGAGGGCAATAATAAAAATTATACTTTATTTATTTTTTTTGTACCTGAGGAGGGCTCATAGTCTATAGAGGAGGGGTGCAATTAAGCATTTTACCAACCCCTATTCACTATTATTTATTTTATTTTATTTTTTTTTGTTAAAACATAAAGACAAGTTACTAGGAGAATTTTGTAGGCAAATCGTGCCAATTACACATACTCACATAAAATTGTATCTTAACTAAATTTGAAAAAATGACATACAAATCTAAAAATAATAATGCATTAGAAATTTTTTTATAAATCTTTATTAATTTTTTCAATAATTTTTTCCAACTCAGTTTCTGAAATATTATGTGACCATTTGTTGTAGATGGCGGATCAATGGTACATAAAATATGGTTTGATGGGGCCCAACACATATCTTTTCGTGCGGGCCAAAATAAACTTGGGCTGGAACCATGTTGATGCATAAACTGAATTTTATAATCTCCTTCTCTTTCATCTTTTTTGGTTATAATTCCAATCCACCAAAAATTGTCATACTTGCAAGCTACATAATCCTTATGATTATATATAACCTGCTGCATGAACAGCTCATTTAGTATCTGCACAAGGTTAAATGTCTGAACATCAGTTTGTTGACTCATCCTTTAAAAAGAAGTTGTCTATTTATGAATTGGTATAAAAAATTTTTTTTGTTAATTCACCTCCCCAAGGCGCAGAAGGCCACCACAGACGAGGAGGCGACTTAATTGTGGTTATAACCCTCTCTCAACTCTATAACTCCGAAACACGAAACTTGACGAACAAGGCCGCTGCGCGGAAATATAAGTTGAGCGCGGTACTACCAGGGATGTGGTGGGGATCGAACTCGGAACCTCTCGCTCGTAAAGCGAGCGCTCTACCACTACACCACTACCGCATGGTGGTAGTGGGAGTATCTTGTTCCTGGCAAACTTCTTCCCATAATGGCAAAGTTCTTCCCATAAAATGGTGGGAGCATCTTGTTCCTGGCAAAGTTCTTTCCATAGTAAACCTTGGTTATAATGATGATTGAACTTCATTTATTTCTGTTTATAAACCAAAATGAATTGAATATTTTTATATTGGTTACACAAAATTCAAACATCTTATCTACATCTAAAATCTGTCCAGTCATTTTCCTTAATAAACTGGCTTGTGCAGTTAGTCTTTTTACTGTGCCCCCAATACCATCACAAGCAGATTTACCAAGACTTGTGGAAAAAAAACCCATTCAGCATCAATATCAAAGTCTTATTTGTGGTTTTTATATTGTGAAATACATTTATCATTATATTATATATTTATCATTATATTTATATCTATCAGTGAAGTATTTAATATTACTAACTTATAGAATGTTTTCACTTTAATGTAATTGATAATGAGCTGTTCTATTTAATATACAAAGTATACATCATGCTCAACATCATCAGAAAGAAAGCAAAATGACTTAGATATCAGTTTACCATTTGATTTATAGTATATAATAATGAAAGTTTTATTCTAGTTGTAACTTAGCACCTCATCCTGAACAATAAATTAAAAGTTCTCTGTAAAGTCACCCAATATTATACAATCATTGTGATTTAAAAACTCTTTACAGTCTTTAAGGTACTTGGCCTGACTTTTAGCTATAAATGAATGAGATGTAAGTTTATCTATTTTATTGCATATAAGGTTAATAACAACCTCAATATTGATTTTTTGATTGATCAGTGTAGTTCTATCAGTACCTTGCCATTGGTTAATTGTTGTTTTTTTATCACTGTTGTCAAATTTTACTGTTAAGAATTATTTTAAAGCAGTAATACCAGGACATGGTAGATATCGATGTAACATTCACTCTAGATTATCTTGATTGCAAACAATCATTCCCAGTCTTTGTCAATTTTAACAGCATCAGTTAACAACTTCACATTCTGATGATACATACAGACACAAACACTGTGAGTGCCAGACGAGTTTGTGGTTACACACCATCTTGGGTATTAGGGTGTCTCAAAAAAATTTTATTTTTGAAAATCAAAATGTGAAAAATTTCAATCGTTATCATTATGTATTAGTAGCTTATAGGAAAAATTTCAGCCTCCCAAATCAACTCTAAGGTAAAGAAGGTGGTTTTAGACAATTTCTATACAATATAATTTTTCCTGAATATTATATTTTAAAGTTCCGAATACAGAATATAGAGTTTTAAATTTAAAACACTCACAAAACACTGGTTTCGATTTAAAATATATCTAATAAAATAAGGAAGATACAGATTTTGTGTGACAATTTTATTTCAGATAATAATTCTAAATTGAGTTTAAAAGCAACAAAAATGTGATTACAGTTGTAATACTTATTAGATGTTCTGCGAGTACTTCTTTGTAACTTTCTTGGATACTTGTTGTCTGTTTTTACGGACAACCTAGAAAATAATAAATTAAATTAAAAAAGCAGGTTATTTTGTAAAATAATTAAATAATCCATGCAATAAAATTCCTAGTATTTGAAATTAATAGTTTATTTTATTAAATAAAATGATATGGAAATACTTTTAAAAATTTTGCAGACATTATTGTGTAGCATGCGTGTACATTGGGTGGGGTAAGTGGTTGTTAGGTGTAAATTGTTAAATGCAATTGACTTAAATTGACTAATTTTTTAAAAAAAGGCCCCCTCCCCCTAACAATTTACACACTATAGGTCTGTATAATAATGTTTAGTAATTACCTGAAGATTATCCTGAAGTCTATCCTCGTTATGTGTCCTTCTAATAAAGTCTTGGATCAGCTTTATGTGACGTTCTACCCCATCATTTATCACTGCAAGCTGATTTGGACAAGCAGAAAACTTGACAAATGACTTAGGGGCTTTCTCACTTTCGCAAGCAGCTATACCTTTCTCCCTCCACAGCAAAAGCTCTTCCTTCTTGATTTCTAGAAGAAAAAAGAAAAGATAACTCAGTGCTCAGTGACAAAGTCAACAAGAGATGACATTGGAACAACGACTGGCTGGATTCAAGGTTTCTCAAGCACCATATATTCTTTTTCTGGAACGGCAAAAGACAACAATTTGTTAAGGATGTTGTTCTTAACTCGGTATATCTAGATCCCTGTCAGCAAGAGACAAAACTAGAAGCTGGGGAGCTAGATACCAAGTGTGCCGTAGAATGCATTTGTTGAGAACTTTCCCAATCTCTGCGTAGGCTTTGTAATCATCTGACATTTGGAGCTGGTAAGCTATCTTAAAAGCTCTTAGGTCATTTAAAGGAGCTTGAATTGCCATAGGACTCTTCAGAAAGAATAGACCATAAAAAAACACAATATAATTTGTAGCAGTGTTTATGTTCTTGAGAGTAGCAGACTCTACTGTTTTTGAATCATTCGGATGATAGTTCTGTGTCATCTGCAGAACAAGAAGGTAAAAACAGTCACTCATAAACCTGGCCTCATGGTGAGCTCCCGGCTGCCTAAAGAAGAAATTAGATATACCTGCACCCAGGAAGTAAGCCAGTAGCTGGCAAAGAGACTTATAGTCTCCTCTTTGGAAAGTGTTTCTCTGAAGTGCTGTGGTGCAAAATTCTTTAGTTTCAACTGCAAGTTGGTGCAAAAGAGTACCTGGTCTAAATGCATCCTGAGACTATTCAAATTTGACAATTCTTTTAAGTTTATTAACTTCTCTATGTATTTGTGGCCATAGCTTCTGAAGTAAAACATAGAGGTGTTGGCTTGGACTTTTTGTTGTGCCAAAAACAAGTTCCATGACATGAGACACATGTCTCTCATATATGTGATGTCTGCACATTAGCCAGAGAACAGGCCTCCCCAAAGCATGAACAATAATATTTCTAATAGCTCCATTGTTCTTTCCTGTGTTGCTAGCTGTGGTGTCAGCACACACCCTAATAACTTGATCTGTTAGCTCATAGTATTCGAGGATACTTTGAATGGCTACAGCCTGGTCGCTTCCCTTGGAGCTTTTAATTTTCAAAATACCAAGCAGAAAATCTAAAGGGTCAGCTTCAGGAGAAGAAACGCTTATAGCTATCTTCTCATGAATTGTGGAAACTGATTCTTCACTGGTGTACTGCCTTACAATTTTAGTATCAAAGTGAATCACTAGCTTTAAACCTCTTACTTTGTCCATGTTTTGCTCTCTGATGATCTGGGCTTCTGACTCTACTACAGTGCGTGCTTTCCTGGTCGAACACCAATACCATATCTTGTCATGATTGGGATCCAATTGTTTAGGAGTTCATCCATACTTAGCTGAAGACTAACTTTTACTTCCCCTGAAATCTTTTGGGTCTTTTTAGGAGGCAAAAAACTTCGTCAGAGTCTGGAAGGCTATCACTGTCTGTGTACCCGAAAACTTCAAACTCTCTTTGTTCTAGTTCTTCACCTTCCTTTTATTCTTTTTTTCTTGATTTTTGAGCTTTTCATCTTCTTAGCGCATTTTTTCTTCCATTAATCTTATTTTCTCCACAGCCAAACAAGCATTTTTTTGAAATGTGTTATCAATGCCCGCCTTCTTGACCATGCGTCCTTTGAGACAGTGCTTTAGAAATTCAATGTACTCTTTTTGAGCCTCTTTGCTCCTTAATGGATCACTCTTTATCAAGTTAAAGATGTTGGCCTTATGAATTGGGAATAAAAATTTGCTTTCATTTAGAAAGTTGTTTACTTTCATGCAGTAGCTTCCTTCTGGTAGACTTAGAGTCTTGAGTCTTTTTGGAGATTGGTACTCATTGATCTTGTTGGTAATTTTGTTTCGAATTTGCTGCTCTGTGAGTATGAAATTGTTTTAGAATCCAACTTTGCCCCACAAGTTTACTAGTTCTCTCAAAATGCAAACACCTTTGATTGTCTGTCGCCAATTCTCTTCACACATTCCTTCAGCTAACTTTCTGCATTTCAGATAACTTTTTCCAGAAGCAAGGGCACATCCACCTTTACAGTTCATCTTGGTAGTGCTAAGAAAATGCCAAATGGTTAAGCAAAAACAAACAGATAAAAATCAGAAATTTTTTAGACGTTACCTAGTTTCTTTTCTAATGTTGAGCCAGTAAAATATTCTGAGCATTTCTCCAGTCGTTGGAAGTCGATTTGGAGCAAAGCTTTGCAGTGGAAAGCCTAACAAATAAAACTATCTACGCTTTCTTGCAGCCTGTCTCAAATCTTCAGCTGGCTCTAGTATTGTATTGTGGCATTTTTTTCCTGAAGCCATTGTCTGAAAATATAGCTAACACAGCTTATAAAATTAAATATATTTATAAGTTTATAGTATAAAATATAACTTACAGTCTGGGCCATTTTATCCATTAGGCACTATAGGCACTGTGCCTAGAGCCTACAAATCTACAGGGGCCTACAAAAGAAATGAAAAAAAAAGAAATTTTAAAGTGTTTTTCATTTCATTAATAAAACAATCATACAGATGCAGCATAACATTCATAGTTGATAAAAATGTTTATAATCAAACAGTATAATTAGATGACATTAACTTTTCGACTTTTGGTATTTGCAAAATCAACTATAACATCTTCAAATGTCATCTCCCGCATTACTTCATTTTCAATTGATAGCAGTGCCAGGGAGGATAGTCGGGCTTGTCCCATAGTTGAACGCAGATAGTTTTTTATCAGTTTAAATTTTGAAAAAGAACGTTCACCTTCTGAATTCGTACCTAATATAGAGAGATAAATCCTGAAAGCGATCTTAACATTTGGAAAACTTGCAACTAGTTTATTGTCTATTTGCAGGTTAATCTTATCAGACACCAATTTACCATCACTAAACATTTGAGAAAACAGCAAAAACTCGTTGGTAAATTCGTCTTCGAGGTCTGATGGATACAACTGAATTAGTGCCTTGGTTTTAGCCACTACTTCCTCACTCGACAAAGATCTGTTGTCAAGAAGAAAGTTAAACCTTTCGTACAATACTTTATAAGCTGCTCTGTGTTTTTCCATCTCATTATTAAGTCTGTCTATGATAACGTAATACTGTTGAATACGGAAATTATCACTGGCACTAACATTTAAACTGGGATTACTTGTATGTATTATTGTATGTATTATTGTAACTTCGTCATTAAATTGCTCCCGTATTCGCTTGCGTTGTGTAGCTTCTTTGTAATCAGATTCTGTGAGATCTTTTGCCTGGCCTTCGAATGTTTCAAACTTACTGCGTGTATCATGAAAATACTGTATGAGACCATCGTACAGTTTAATGATGGTGGACAGCTCAATACCCGGCTCCTGTAAGGCTTTATTGACAATACTCATCTTTTGAAGTAAATCTTTCCAAATCACACACATTAACGCAGTTTCAAAGTAGTCTAAATGTTTAACCAGTGATTTCGCTTCATGAACAGCCGCTGATGGTTAATGTTTGCTGTTAGTGACTTCACATAATGCTTGACGAATTTGTAAGTAATTTGCATAGAAAGCTCTTGTGGCATCACTTCTAGAGGACCGCCTAGTTTCTGATAAACTTTGTAAAACAAATACGTTTTCTTTAAGAAGTTCTTTAAGAGTTGACCATCTCTTCGTTGAAGCTGAGAAAAAATTATAAACTGACTGTATGACACCAAAATAATTTACAGCTGCTGAACAACACTCCACGGCAGCTGAACCAACTAAGTTTAGGCTGTGGGCAGCACATGGAACCCATTCTGCTAAATGATTAATCTCTCTGAATCTAGCTTGCACACCAGAATATATTCCACTCATATTGCTGGTATTATCATAAGATTGTGATCGGCAATTTTTGATGTCTATTCCATGAAACTGAAGAATACCAACCACAAGATTAAATACGTATTCTCCATCATGGTGTTCAATTGGAATAAATTGAAGAAATCGCTCTACTACATTTCTGTTTTTGAGCACATAGCGAATAGCAAGTGTGAGCTGATCTACATGACTAATATCAGGGTTTGAATCGATGCTAATTCCATAATATTTAGCATCCTTGGATTCAGAAATTATTTGCTTCAAAACTTTGCCTCCTAATATATTAATGAATTAATCGCATATGTTTGCTGAAAGATATGATACATTTCCCTTTCCTGGATTTCCATATCTTTAAATGTGTTCTCTTAGAAATGGATCAAATTCAGCTAACAGATCAATACAACTAAGATAATTTCCATTATTAGGAGAGTTATGCAATTGATTGTAACCACGAAAAGCTAATCCCCTTTCAGCAAGAAACTTTATCACTACAACAACCCTCTTCAAGACTTCAGTCCAATATTTGCAAGACTTCTCATTTTCCTTCTGAAGTTCAACATCAATTCGAGTAGACTTTTTGTATTGCATTATCATCGACACAGCAGCAAAATGATCTTTTGATTTTTCATGTGAGGTTATCCTAGCAATGACATTTTTCCAATCATCAAAACCAGTTATAAATTGATTCCTTGGTGCATTATTAGTACCAGCACTGCCGGTTTTGCAACCAAATATCTTGCAAATATAACAAAACACTTTACCAGTTGAGGGCGAATATATGAGCCAATCCCTGCTGACAATTTCTCCATTTATCAGTTTTCTTATAAAATATTCCTTGCGTACATATCTAATCTTTTCACCAAACTGTCTACCTTTTAAGCTTAAATCAGATTTCAAATTCTGTGATGGGATATTCTCTGCATAATAAGCTAAGAGATCAGCATTTATTTCCCATTCAGCAGGATCATATGAAATAGATTCCTTACTATTTCTTATTCCCAATCCTAATTCTGCTACTGTTGGCTCCGCATCTGCTTGAATAACTGGTTCACTTGTAAAACTCATTGCACAACCGCATTGTTCCACAGTGTCAGTCAGCATTGGTTCTGGCTCTGGTATTACTATTCCTGTTGAAGAAACGAAAGAGTTTATTGAAGTGTCATTGCCAGAAGTAGCATCTACTTTATTAACATATTTTAGCAAAGAACCTTTCATTTTTTTTAATGCATCCTCTTTCCTTTGCTTTTTCTGCCGTTTAATATAGCCAGACTCGTGCTTTCTCTTGTACCCATCGCCATCGGACATGACTTGAATTTCTGAAAATCATAATAAATATTCAGTATAGAATAGACATAAAACATAAAAATAAAATAAAATATGTTAACCCATTTAAAGAGGGGGAAAACATTTAAATATATTCCATAAAACATTACATTTAACAAAACTTATTAATAATTTACAAAAACGTAATCATAACAAATAAAATACCTACCAAATAAAATCGTACTTTTTAAAATTATACGTGGAATTCTGAGAATTTCATTTTTAAATAAATGTAAACTATTGATAAATTTAAACAAACATTTAAAACAAATAACAAACCATAGATTGAACCATAAAACATTACATTTAACAAAACTTATTAATAATTTACAAAAACGTAATCATAACTAATAAAATACCTACCAAATAAAATCGTACTTTTTAAAATAATACGTGGAATTCTGAGAATTTCATTTTTAAATAAATGTAAACTATTGATAAGTTTAAACAAACGTTTAAAACAAATAACAAACCAAAGATTGCTGAATTTTTAATGGCTTTTCATGATCATAACTAAAGTAAGATAGTGAGAGAAATACAATTAATGAAATGGTTACAATTTAATTTCTTTAAGGCATAACATGTGTACAGATACAGAATAATCAAACAAACAGCGACTGTAGGCCCATTAACGACTACGTACAAAAATTAAAAAATAATGTAAATTGAATAACGTGTACATGACATTTAAATTGAAAGAAAGGCCTACAGCTACATTTTTATGCAAAGTGCCTAGAGCCTACGACGCTCCAAAAACAGCCCTGCTTACAGTACAGTAGTTTGTTTCGTAACAGCAAATGCGGTAGTGGTGTAGTGGTAGAGCGCTCGCTTCGTAAGCGAGAGGTTCCAAGTTCGATTCCCACCACGTCCCTGGTAGTACCGCGCTCAACCTGTTTCTCAGCGCAGCGGCCTTGTTCGTCAAGGTTCGTGTTTCGAAGTTATAGAGTTGAGAGAGGGTGATAACCACAAGTAGCCTCCTCATCTGTAGTGGCCTTCTCGGCTTTGGGGAGGTGAATTATTTAAAAAAAAAAAAAAAAAAATTAAACTATTAAAAAATACTTTTTTCGCCAAGCAAAAAAAAAAGGCGTATCATACATAGCATACACGTGTTGTTTTTTATTATAATTATCTACACTTAACAAATTATTTGAAAAAAGTCGCTTTACAATTGAAAAATAAACTTTAATGAAATGAAAACTTACTTATTATGTAAAACTTTCATATGCACGCGCGCAATTTTTATGTAAGGAGAATTAGCAAACAAATCTTCTTTTTTTTTTCATTTTAACGTGTTATTAAAATTATTAATTATATTATTTTTTAATAATTTTTGTCATGTATTATAAAAAAAAATGTGTAAATAACTAAAAAATAATTATATTAATAATGTTATTATAACATTTACATTAATTAAAAAATGTGTTTGCTAAATTCTCCTAACATAAAAAAAAGTTATTACAAAATAATAAATTTGCAGTATAATAATCTATTACAAAGAAATTGACTAAACCACCTTCTTTACCTTAGAGTTGATTTGAACGGCTGAAATTTTTTACTATATGCATACAAATACATAACGATAACGATTGAGCTTTTCCACATTTTGATTTTCGAAAAATTTTTTTTTTGAGACACCCTATTGTATAGGTAAAGAATGGAATCAGGAGAGAGAAAATGCCAAACTCGATAAAGAGAAGCAACCTTAGCAGATTATAATTTAGCAATCGATTGTATATATGGTTTTCATGAAAAGTCAGTAGTAAATAATAATCCTAGGAGACGTAATGAAGAGGACTCAGCATAAGGGTTGCCATTCATCAATATAGGAATGTCGACAGTACTCCGATAGTTGTTTGCAGTAGTTTTGTTGAAGTTAAAATTTACAAGGCACTGTGAGCCCCAATCTGTTACAGAAGTGATAAATTCAAGATCAGCTGCCTGTTCTAAGCAATCCTCTTTATACTCCTCCTTTGACTTTTTGTCAAAACAGGAGTATAAAGTTGAAAAAAAGGAGTATAAAATAGCTACTTTATATGTAAGGTTGTCGGGAAGATCATTAATGTAAATAAGAAACAAAATAGGGCCAAGGATAAAACCTTGAGGTACCCCAGAGTTACTGAAGCTCACTTCGTGCGCATATCATCTTCTCTTCACGTGCGACGATTTAAGCAGCAACTCACTCCTTCCAATGCTAGCAACCTCTGCTTTTATGAACATTTCATTCCAACCACTGTCCTTCAACCACTTTCCAATCATGTTTTGAATGGCCATTTCTCGGTGGTCATAAGTGGTTCGGAAACAACATTACCCGTTGCAGGGAGAGTAGTGTATGAATCTGGCAATTTGCTGTTGACTTTCCTCGACCAAAAGAGTCCATGAAATAGATTTTGAAATCGAATGGGGAGTATCCGGATGCTGATAATTGTGACGCTTGAGCCGTGGAATGAATTGCTAGATGTAGTTGAAGATGGATTGTGATCAATATTGTCTATCGCAGCTGTCGTAAAAATACCCAATTGATATCACGCACAGGAACAAGTACTTCAGAAAATTGTGTGACATCAACAAGCTCTACTTTACTTTGTTTATTGGTAGACATGATTGTTATTAAAGCTGAAAGAAATGAAAAGCGCATCACGAAATAAGCATAGAGAGTAATACAATACAGAGCATACAAGTAAATACCTTAAAAAAATGATTTATATACATACAATTAATCTTGGTAATAATAATAATTATATTATTAATAGTAATAATAATAATAATAATAATAATAATAATAATAATAATAATAATAGTAATACAGTAATTATAATAAATAGAATAAAATCAATATTACCTTCTATACAATAATCATTTATACATACATAGTTACAGTTACAAACAGTAAAAGTTTGACAAAACGTAACAACTAACGATGACATAAAAACGACTTCCGTCAAGCGGGGCTACTTTATTCCTACGGGGGTTACTTTGTAGTTCACCAGCTTTAATAACAATGTTGAATTTTTAATATATTTGATTTTTTTTTTGTTTGATGGGCCATTATCTTCAATTTTCGGAATTAATTTTGAATGATGCTGTCATCTTTAGTGTTGTTTGTGACAACTAAAAAACGAGACTTGATTTAAAGACATATATCTCTTTAAAGAAGTAAGATAAAACAAAAAGGAAAAATGTTCTAGAAAGTATTTTTATTCTTGTTTTTAAATATAATCAGTTGCTCTCAATTAAACCATTTCTTCTGACTTTATCAACTAGGCCTGGTATAGACTGAGCTATCAATTTTATTAAGGCAATACTTGATTCTAGATTTTTTAAGATTTTCAACATGCCAATTATTCTTGTAGACAAGGCCTTTCAAAATACTCCAAAAATTTTCGATAGGACGACATTCTGGCAAGTTTGCAGGGTTATCCGCTTTCTCAACATAATGCACGTTTTCCTTGTTTACGTAGATGATTACTGTTTTTGCATAGTGAGATCATGCTAAATCTGGCGAGAATACATATGCATCATCTGAATGATACTTATTGATGAATGGAATAAGTCTTTTCTTAATACATTTGTTTTAATAGATTTTTAGATTTACAGCCAGTTCACTTGGTACAAAATAAGGTTGAGAAATTCCATTTTCAGAAAAAGCCATAGAAGTAGTTTCTTTTGAAACTTTTTTTTGTTTGGTATTTAACTGTAGAGGGAGTAGATTTTACATCACTAGTATTAAATATATCATTTCCATTGATACTGGAGTGATTTAACATGAAATAAGACTCATCGTCAATGATTGGTTTACGATTTTTGAATTTCTGACACAATCGACTGCACTTAGTTCTAGCTGCTGCTTTTTACTGGTCAGAGCTTTTTGGAATCGTCATTTTTTTTCTTGATCTAACATTTTTTCCTTTTTTTTAATGTTTTACTAATGTGTTGCTGAGTACAGTTGAACTTTTTAGCTGCCTGTCGTTGAGAAACTCCGTCTTTATGGTTAAACAGGAGTTTGAGCCTTTCAATGTTTGTCCTGGTCATTTTTTTAGCTTTTACTCCACTTCCTTGAACTCTTTGGTACCCAGATTCACTTTCAGCACGTTTATTATCTTGTAGATAGTACTCTTAGGTATATTCTCAACTTTAAAGTGGTCATAATGAACTTTTTAGCAACATTTTTGTAATTTAAATAAAATTCATACAAACGTTTTCTAATCTCTTCTTGTTTTGAATTTATTTTTTATCCATTTTTTCTATAAAAAATAAAAACACATAAAATATTTAAAAACTAGAATAAAAACAGTTTTCCTATTTTTAAAATCTTATTCCTTTAAAGAGATATGTGTCTTTAAATCCAGTCTCGTTTTTTAGTTGTTACCCGTTAGGAAAGTTTAGTTTTTTTATGCGAAGAAATTATCAGTAGTTTAAGTTATGCAAAAAATAAATAAATAAATTAGACTATTATTTATGAAAGTGCTGTTCAAAATAGTTTGTGTGTTATGTTTTAAACAAATAGGGGCTACTTTGCACCAGCTAAGAAAGTGGTGAAAAGCAACCTCAGACTATATATTTTTAAGCAATATATGGCTTTAAATCTTGCTAACAGATACAAATTGTTTTTAAGGTTGGTAAGGTATTACAAGAGGAAGAAAGGAGCTCGTAGTTACAAAAATTATTCAACTGAAACACTAAAATTATGTTTGGATTTAATAAAAAATGGAAAACTAAGTCAACGTTTAGATGATAAACAATTTAATATACCAAGAAAGACAATAATTAATAGGTTAAACCAAAAAAATTTGATGAGACCAGGTAAACAGCCTATATTTTTAAGATTTGACAAAGAGTCGTTTGTTTCATATATTGAAGCCATGAGAGATTTTAGTTTTCCATTGAGTCAGTTGGATTTGAGATTTACGGTGAGCTGCTACTTAAACAAAGTAGTTAAACAGTATATAGGAGATAGTGAAAAACTTACCTGCAGAAAACATATGGAACCTAGACCATGACGTATATTATTTATCAAATCGAGTTTCAGCTCAAGTTAACACAGTTTATTAAATTTTAATATTTTTTTCCTTTTTGTTTTAGCAAGTAAGAACAGATAAATTAAGATAGATTCACTAAAACAAAATGAGTGACTTTATTTAAATAAAGTTTCGTAAAAACGAAGATTTTCTTAGCCACAAATCTTAATAAAAATATATTATTATATCAGAAGATTTCACAATTTAGGTGGGAAAAAATATGAAATAATAAATGTGATAAAGATTTAGTTATGTGTTATTTTATCTTATTTTAATTTTACTACAAATTACAATTTGTTCGATAAATATGAAAGATAAACAGAAAAAACTACTTTGACGCAAAAATATATATATATTTTTATAGCAATTTCTGTTTGCGTGTGAAGGATATATTTTAAACCAATACAAATTCGTCATATATAATAAAATTGTTAATAAAGTGCAGCATATAATAAAAACCCACAAATGTTGTATTATACAAAAAATAGACTGTAATGAGTCATCATTATTTAGAGAACGCAGGAAACTTGCAGAAGATCGATGGTCTTGTCATCAAGAGACCGTTTTACACTATTATATATTTTTGTATCTTATCTTTACAATAACTTAATATTTATAAAGAAAATAATGTCTTCAGTCTGTTGACAGTTTAAATAGTATAAAAATAAATAATATCCAAGAAAAATAAATCTAGATACACGTAAACATGTTATTGTTTTCATTGGTTTTACGTCTGTTTTTTATCTAGATACACGTAAACATGTTAGCACATTGTTTTCATTGGTTGTACATTTTATTTTTTCGATTAATTAAAGTTCATAAATTAATCTGAGTTTGAGATTTTTAATTATCTGTGCTGAGATTTTTGAATAATGTTTCAAGTTAATCGATTTTATAAATTTCATATTTTTTTCAAAAAGGTAGCATTCTTATTAATAGTAATGTGATTATATTAGGAACTGTACATGACAACAGATTGATGAAATATTTATATTTCACTAATAAACAAGCAAATAGTTAAACACAATTAACACGCAAAGTCGAAGATATCTGGAGAAGGGAAACAGATGAATTAAAACTATAATTACAAGCCCGGCACTTTACGAGACTTCATCTTTGCGAAGTCTTGAATCAACTGGTTAAAGTCAATCTTTCTGAGAATGTCATATTCAGTACTAATCAAAGTTAGAAAACTAAGCCTTTCATGAGTCATTGTAGTGCGGAGTCGATTCTTTATGAACTTCATTTTACTGAACGAACGTTCCCCAGAACAGTTTGTGATCATTAGGACCAAGTACATTCGTAACATTATCTCAACATTTGGAAATGTATCCACAACTTGTTTCTTCAGCAATAGTTTGTAAAAAAAATGTTCCCTCCCAATGTTATCATCTTCTTCAAGAAGAAATTCAGTGAAGAAAGCTGTAAACTGCACAAGCTCACCACTAAGTGCTGGATCTAAATCATCCTTATATTCATCAACCAATTTTCTTGAAGCTGCTTCTATCTTATTGCACTCCAGTGAATCCAGTTTTCTCAAAAAACCGAAATGTTCTTAGATAATGTTGATAGATAAAGTTGATAGATAACAAATGTTGATAGATAATAGCATAGAAACTTTGCCTTGAATGGAAGTCAAGAACTCAGTATGATATTAAAACTGAATATGAATTAAAAATTACAAAAAGATGAGAATTATTTGAATAGTTTTAAATTAAAATCTGAAGATTGCATGCAGTTAACATTTAAATAAGGTTTTGAATGTTGAAATTCAAACAACTAGTTTCAATTTCACATATTTATATATTATATTCAAACTTTGAATATAATATATAAGTTGAATATAAACAAAAGATGATTTATTTAAACAAAATAATATTTTTTCGGTCTCATATAATATTTTACTTAGATAAATATATTACTTTTGTTATACAGTTTATCATGGTATGTACCAAAAAAATTTGTATGGTTGGTATATAATTTTAGGTGGTGTTACTTTACTATAATTACATTACTTTACTGTCATTGATACGTACTTTAACTCCACGAACCACAATAAACATGCATAAAAATTCTATGACAATTTTATGTGGAGGCCCCTGGGCAAATACCCACAATGCCCACCCCTAAATCCGACCCTGAAACTCAACATAATAATATTTTGAAATACCTAACTAAAAATAAGAAAAAGAAGATATTTAAACTCTTCAATCAATAACACCATAAAGACACATTGATATTGCAAATTAAGAAAACATTAAATGTCTGTATACAATTGTAAGATTTAGTAAAAGTTTCTCAATAATCCTGCAAACATAGGGACAAAAACAAAAACCTTTAGTCTAATTAATAAAATTGTGACTTTTAAATAGGGAAAAATACGTACTCTCTTCCTTTGCGCATAGAAAAAATGTTCGCAAACTTTTTCGCAAATGTTCAACCCAAGAAGAGAATTTAAATAACATTTTATTGACATTTGATTTCAGTTCTTTTTTTTAACTACTAACCTGATATATTCAGCATGATTACAAACACAAGCCACTAAACTTAACACAGCATGTTTGCGATCTGATTCTTGTTTACTGAGGATTTGAATGTTTCATATTCCTTAATAAAGATAACTACTTTGGATATCAACGCATGGAATTTCCGAGTTCTATTGCGCTCAGGAAAATATATTGAAAGCTTTTGACCAAATTCTTTTGTTATATTTAAGTTCTTATTAAGTTTAAATTCAATTCTAGTCTTAATATTTGTTATGTTATTATCTATATTCTTCATTTCCAATAGCTTTGCAAGTGTATAATAAAAAAATGTTAATATGAAAATCAACTTCTAGAAAAAAATTTAATGAAGGAGGTTATTATGTAATAATGATCTTTTCTATTTTTGTTAAGACTATTATTACAGCAACCATTACAAACATTTCCGCTGTAGTTTTCAACATATTCATGAAAAGTTACCAAATACAAGCTTAAAGTTTCATTAGCTGTATATCATAACAAAACAAAAGGTTACAAGCATGGTCCCGAAGCATTTCAATGCGGTTGAACTTCCATCTGTTTTATACTTCCATGGTTAAACCATGGACGTATAAGAGATGGACGTGCAACCCATTGTTTTACATCAAAGAGACCGCCAAAATCAGCGAGCCATGCTATTTTACGACAACTTCTAAATATTCCGTCATAAGCAAAAAATTTAAAAAAAATGGCTGTCAAACAAATATTTTTAATTTAGATTTAATGGCTATTTATGTTAGTTATAATTATCTTAAAATATATATTTTATGTGCTAATAAGTTATTGTATAAACCAGGCATAAACAAATAAGGTATTTTAAGAAAACAAAGATGTAATAACATATTTTCTCTAATACTTGAACAGTTTTTGAGTATACGTTGACAATAAAATTAACATATATGGAGAGCTTTTAAAAAAAATCCTATGGATTGGAAATTTTAGTTAAGTTTTGTTGTTGACATTTCAGCAAGTACTCTTACCACTAAGAGTCTCAATTCTTTGTACATTTTGTTTCAACTTTGATGTTTTATTTTATTTTCTCCGACATACCGCCACTCTTTGCCTTGTTTACTTACACGAAGTCAGCTGGAAATTATTTTTATCTTCGTAACTGTTGAAGCAGCTCTACACAAATAATTAATACATTTAACTAATAAATATAGTTGTATATGCATATATATATATATATATATATATATATATATATATATATATATATATATATATATATATATAATACATATATATATATATATATATATATATATATATATATATATATATATATATATATATATATAAATATATATATATATTATGTATATATATATATATATATTTATATATATATATATATATATATATATATATATATATATATATATATATATATATACATATATATATATATATATATATATATATATATATATATATATATATATAGACCTCCTAGCCACGGTATTTTACTTTCATGGCTGGCTAAAAAAAATTCTGACCGGCTAGCTGATGGCATGAGAGGCTAGCCTACATTTTTGTGGCTGGCTAGCCGCCTGATTTTTTTGGCTGCTTAGCTGGCTATTATATATATATATATATATATATATATATATATATATATATATATATATATATATATATATATATACATATATATATATATATATATATATATATATATATATATATATATATATATATATATATATATATATATAAATTAGTAAAAACACTTATCTAATTATTGATTACTTCAACACTGTGTTTCACCATCAGTAGGTTCATCAGAAAGAATCCTGATGAACCTACTGATGGTGAAACACAGTGTTGAAGTAATCAAAAATTAGATAAGTGTTTTTACTAATTTAATTTTATATTGCTATGCAAATGTATATATATATATATATATATATATATATATATATATATATATATATATATATATATATATATATATATATATAAAATATATTTATAGTATAGTAATGACATATATACAAGTATAATACTGACAGCATTAACCAAAACAAAACAAACTTTTGCATATAATAAATATTCATATATGAAATACAAAGTTAATCAAAATGAAATAAAAACATAAATAATGTCCTAATCCAAAAAATGCAAGACTTAGCTCATAGACCAGCATTTGGATAGTTATCGTGTATGAAACAAACTGCATTCATTCGAAATGGTGCCAAGGAGGATCTCTTTCCATTCAAAATTAAACCAGTCGTGCTAAAAAGACATTCAACAGGTACACTGCCGATGCTCAATGCAAGATAAACCTGAAACAATAGAAACTATGTAAAATAAGCGACATTAAACTTCAGAAAAAAATTAATGTTTGCTGCTATTTTTGTCACTAGTATTAGTTTAATGTCAAAAATAAAATTATCTTCTACCTTGGCTATGGATGCTAGAATAGGGAACTTTTCTGCATTATTTTTCCAAAACAGCAAGGCTGGTGATTGATTATCACAAATGGTAAGATAAAGATTTATTTCAGCTTGCAACCCATTGCTATTCTCTAATATTGCTCCAGAGTTTAGTGAAGATTTAGCAGTTTCCTGTAATAAAGTCAGTCTAAGTTTTTTTAAATCCTGAGCTGCGTTTGAGGTTTTACTATTTTGATTATTGTCAATGTATGACGCAGAGAAGTTAATCTTTTTATCGGTTCCTATTTGTGGTAAAATATTTGAACCAAATAAAGAAGTTTTTATTTTGTCATAGCTGTTCTTTAACAAAATTTCACATTTTTCCTTCGTCAAAACAACATCATGAATTGCTGGATCAAAACAACACGC
This sequence comes from Hydra vulgaris, assembly GCF_038396675.1. NCBI lineage: Eukaryota > Metazoa > Cnidaria > Hydrozoa > Anthoathecata > Hydridae > Hydra > Hydra vulgaris. Next base: position 5,819,318 of record NC_088932.1, on the reverse strand, counting down.
TAATTCAACTAAATTAGTAACAACTAACCGTTTCTCAATGCATTTTCTAACTAACTTTTTATATTGTTTTATCGCAGAAGAATCTGTGACTTAAACAATGCAACAATTTTTAATTTTAGTTACCATGAGTGGAAGGCAAGACAAATTTGGTGATCCCTCGGCAACAAGTAGAGTCAGTTCTCGAAATGGAGATAAAAAATTGCGCAGTTCTTGCAGAAGTTCTAAATCTTCAGGAAGAAAACATAAATCATACTTTCCAATTTTTTTTAACACTGTATCAACATGAGTTTTTAGATCTAAGATAGATTCAATCATTTCCAAGGTACTATTCCATCTTGTTGGGACACTATTTTTTAAAGAACTGTGCTCATGACTTTTTATGACATCATTTTTAGCTTGTATGTCAAAATCTAGAAGTGAATACTCTTCAGAATACTCTTCAAGTGAACTCTCATCAGCTTGACTAACAGATTTAGTTAGCTGTGTTTGTGGAAGAATGCTTACATTTTCAGTTTCAATTTCAAAATCCAGAATTGGATCCTCTTCATCAGCTATTAGCTCGTCAACATGAGTTGTAATTCTTTTGAACAACTCCTCGTCTTTCACAGTTTCAATTTCATTCGATAGCATATATCCCTTAAAATGTAAAGCTTTTATTACTTCTTTGCATTTGCTTACTAGTAAAGTTAATTCTGGAATTTTTTTTAAGCTATCCGAGGTTAAAAGCAGATGAATTCCATGAGCGGTGCATGTTATACGTTCATGGCCTAATAGCTTTGATAATTTTTTCATATTAGCTGCACCATCAGTTGTGTTAAATAATAAAAAATGCTTATCTTGAGGTAAAAATTCTTTTAAAACAGTTTTAACAAATCGATAAAGCTGCTCAGAAGTGTGCGACTTCACTGGCTGAACAGCCAATGTGAAAATTTTAAATCTCCAATCATGCACAACACTTAAACGAATTCCAAAATAAGGTAAACGATTACGCTTGTCAGTCCAACCATCCATCATCAAAGTTCCACTTACACATGATTGTAGAACTTCTAAGACTCTTTGTTTAACAGAAGTATAAACATTTTTTAGGGCAGATCCAGATATACAGTCAGATGATGGAGGCTGAAACGCTGTATTTTTTGAGCAAAAACTTTTAAACCCAGATCTTTCAACTGAACAAAATGGCTTAAGATCTAAACATATTAACAGACAAAGATCTCTGTTGAATTCAAATTGACTTTGTGCTGGTTTATTTTTTTGTACAGTGCGGACCCAATTAGTAATTTTAGAACTAACTGATTGCTCAAAAGTCTTTCCATGTTTAAAAACAGCATGGTTTAGATGGTTACCAGAAGATGTCATTGTTGAAGTAACATATACCTTTGATAATCGACCTTCATCGACACGTGATTGCTCTTCGAAACAGTATCTGCAGTACAACTGATTATTAAATAAATAATTTTGATTAATTTGGTTTCTTGAATCTTTCAAGATTAGTTGACCCATGAAGTCCCATGCTTTGGATGTAGAAGCCCTAGATTTGCTGTTGGACACAGGAATCCATCTCAGATCCTTGAGCAAGCAAATTGTTCCAGTTTTTTTTTCAATGGAAACAAATTTATTTACTCGTTCACGAACTGTATATAAATATATATATATATATATATATATATATATATATATATATATATATATATATATATATATAATACAAGCAATAATGATAATTCGGACCTTTAGAATGATTGTTTCTTTTCATTTTAAAATTTAAATTGCGCAGATGACAACTTTTCTTTTTTTTTATGATAACCATTGACTACTGTTTTCGGACTGCAAGAGACTTTTTTTTATAGCGCGAAAATTAAGGTATTCGAACATACGGTATATTACGGTATATTCGAACATACGGTATACACGAGACTCATGGAATTCCATGGTTAAACCAAAACCTATATTACGAAGCGATTGGTGATAGGTGATATGATAAAAATAAAAAAAAAATTGGACATAAACTAATTTAAAGATTTAAATCAATTAACTAACTATGATTTTAACGGCTGGCTATGGCGACTTATTTTCATGGCTGGCGAAGGCATTTTTCACAGCTGGCTAACAATAAAGCAGTGCTTGGCGACGGCTAGCGGCTAATGGCGGCGGCTTGCGGGTCTATATATATATATAAATATATATATATATATTATGTATATATATATATATATTTATATATATATATATATATATATATATATATATATATTTATATGGAGGGCTTTTAAAAAAAATCCTTTGGATAGGAAATTTTTACAATATATATATATATATATATATATATATATATATATATATATATATTGTAAAATTTATTTTACAAAATAAAAGAGTTAAATCCATAAAAATAAGTTTTTATTTAATTACATATATACAAACTCTTTTAAAGATGTTTGTATATAATAAAAGTAAGATGAAACCTTTAAATAATGTATATATATATATATATATATATATATATATATATATATATATATATATATATATATATATATATATATATTATATGTATATATAAATTTATTTATTTATGTAGCATTTATTAAAATTAAAAATATCCCACTTATTATAAGTGGCATTTATTAAAATTAAAAATATATATATATTATTTGAATGTAGACATCTTGTATGAGAGTTAAATATTAATTAAATTAAAACATCAGAAAATACGAGTTCTCTTAATACTTTAAATATTTATTTGAAATTTTTGCAGGATTATGGACACCGGCATCATCAGCATATGGTATAATTAATTATATATATATATATATATATATATATATATATATATATATATATATATATATATATATATATATATATATATATTTATATATATATATATACATATATATGTATATATATATAATATATATATATATATATATTTATATATATATGTATATAGGGTTATTCCATATCAAATCACCTAAAGGCTCCAGGGGTACCACCTCAGATTTGCTTTAAATTTTGACCACGCGCAGATCTTAAGAAAAAAATACAATCCAGAAAATTTCAGCTTGATTGACCAATTTGTTCAAAAGTTATGATTGAATTAAAAATGACCAAAATCAGAAAAATTTGTGTATCAGGAGCTTACAGCAGTTTTTTTTTCGATTTTTGACAAGCCATAACTTTTTAAATAAAGATGGTGATCACCTGAAATTTTGTAGGGTAATAGTTTTTCACCCAAATAATCCATTATTGCAGTTGTTTTTGACTGATTATTTACAGTTTTTGCGTTATTGTACCTTAAAGTTGCTAAATATTGCAACATAAATATTTTTTCGAACTTTAATGTGTTACAGTTTAATACTTACTTACAGAAAGTGGATTTTTTTGTTACCTTTGTGTACTTAGGGTCACCACTTGTTAGAATAATCAAAATTGTGCATTAAAAATTAATTTAGCACATGCAGCAGCCTATTGAAAAATCACTTTTTTTAAAAATTATTACAAATTACATTGACTTTGCTGGCATAGAAAATAGCGTAAACAGTTGAAATAAATTATGAAACTTTTTGATGTTGAGGTTCTATATATAGACAATTACCAAAAAAAATTTAAAGACCTATACTCTATCTTATGACATGATTGTAGCCTTTTGAGAGTGATGATATTTTCAAAAGGAGAATGTTATTAGACTATGAGCTAGCCTTAGGTCATAGTCTAATAATTAGTCATAGGGATGTCAGTAGTATATTTTTTATTTTTCTATGAATGAATATATTCACTTTTCTTTTTAATGACATAATGTCTTAATTTGTACTAATAATGACATAATCAGTGTCGTAATAAGTGTCTGATATTTGTTAGTTTCTTTGAGATTTAAAATGTTTATGTCTTTTTTAAACTTTTTAGATTAGTAATAAAAACAAAAAAAAAGTAAAAAATGACAGAGAAATGTTGTGTGGTGAAAATTTTAAATGAAGATTGCGATAAAACATATTATTGTAGAATGATTGGAAGAATAAAGCTAAAAGATATTGTGAACAGAGATGTTGAAGTTTTAATTCAAAGAATTGGACACACTTTTGAACTAAATGGGGAGATATGTTTTCACCATAAAAAGCCTATATTTCTAGATATGAAGCGCCTCAAAAATACTGCTGTGATCCGTTTAAAGTTCACAAAAAAAAAATTATTAAGGGATTGTGTAAAGTCGATATTTTAACAGCAAGTCAACTTAAGATCAAACATGGTCAAAAACTTTGCACTAACTGTTTGAATGAATTCAAATTTGAAAAAATTACAGGAAAATTTAGTCAAGAAGATGAAGACAAAGATGTTGACGATGAGGAGTTTAGTTCTTCGGACCTAAATAAGACAGTTTTAAATAAGAGTAAGTAAGTTTTAAGTAAACGTGACAAATTAGAATACGGAAAGCAAAAAGTTAAAAAACTGGAAACAAGAATGACAAACCTAGTAGCATCAGCATTGGATATAGACCCAAAAGAAATAATATCTGAGAAAAAGCAAAAGTACATTAACTGTAATGATTTAGACAAACTTTTAGATGCAGAAAGGAAAAAGTAAAAATCAGTTTGAATGAAGAAAAAGTTCAGTTACTAACATTAACTCCTGATAGTTGGTCAATTAAAAAAACTTGCAATGCATTTACAGTTTCAGACCATCTTGTTAAGAAAGCCAGAAAGATGAAAAATGAAAAGGGAATACTTGCTAAACCTGAGGCTAAAAAAGGACATCCTTTGGAGGATATTGTTAAGCAGAGAATCATTGAATTATATGAATCTGACGAATACAATAGACAATGTCCAGGAAAAAAAGACTTTGTTTCTGTGCGTATAAATAATGTTAAAGTTCGTAAACAAAAACGCTTAATATTAGTTTGTTTAAAAGAACTTTATCTGCAATTTAAGAAGTTATACCCTAAACACAAAGTTGGATTCAGCAAGTTCTGTGAACTAAGGCCAAAGTGGTGTCTTACTGTTGATAGTAGTGGAAGCCACTCAGTTTGTGTATGTTCTTACCATCAAAATTGATGTGCTCTGCTCTTCCAGCCATTTAATTTATTACAAAGATTTAATGAAAGTATGTGTTTGTAATATAGATAGTCAAAACTGCATGTTTCTTATATGTTCCAACTGCCCAAAACAAAATTTGAAGACTTACTTAGAAAATGTGTTTGAAAAGAATAGTTTTGATTTTGATGATCAGATCACATATAAACAATGGGTGTCAACTGACCGAACTGCACTTATTACAGTCCAAACAAGTATTTAGTGAATTTATTGAAACTTTAAGTGAAACTTTGTATGACCTTTGCCACCACCACTTTATCAAAGAAGCACAGTCTTCCTACTTATCAGAGGCAAAACAAACATTAGACCAATATACCTGCATTATTCTGATGGATTTTGCAGAAAACTATAGTTTTCTTGTACAAGATGCTATACAAGGGTTTTACTAGCAAGCCAATCGAGCTACCTTACACCCATTTGATGTTTATTACAAAGATGAAAAAGATCACCTTAAATGTGAATGCTATTGTTTAATTTCTGACTATCTTTGTCATGACCAATCAGCAGTCCATTGTTTTCTCACAAAGTTGCTCCCTATGGTCAAAATCAAACTACCCACAGTGAATAAAGTTAAATACTTCAGCGATGGTGCTGCGTCACAGTATTAAAACTACAAATGTCTAATAAACTTAATTTATCACATTGTAGATCACCAAATAAATGCTGAGCATCACTTATTTGCTACGTCACATGGCAAAAGTCCATGTGATGGAATAGGAGGTACTATAAAAAGCTAGTCTACGAGCAGCTAGTCTACGAGCAGCAATTACAAATCAGATTCTCACACCACAACAGATCTCTGTTTACATGGGCTCAAAAAAACATCAAAGGTGTTAACATATTTTATCTTTCAAGTGATGATATCAATAACCATGAAACAACTTTTAACCTTCAGAAACGATATGAAGTGATTCGCACAGTTCCGGGAAAAAGAAGCTATCACTGTTTTGTACCAGATGGAGAGAAATTGTTTTTACAAAGAATCTCTAGTGATACTGTCTACGATACTTATATGTTAAATGATGTTAATTTGATTTAAAAAAATCCTTTAAATTTTCAACCCGGTAAATATATTGCATGCTTTTACGATGAAGAATGGTACATAGGGCTTGTGGTTGATATTTGTAATGAAAACCAAGACGTTAATGTGAAGTTTATGCAAAGAAACAAATTAAATTTAAAATGGACAAACAATGCACGATCAAGTTGGTTTTGGGTTCTATTTGACAAGATAATATGTCAAATATGTATTCCGTTGATTAAAAATATAAGTGCTCGTGACTATATTCTTTCTAGTAATGACTATGACAGTATTATGAGTTATATAAATCAGAGATAAGCTAATTAGTTTCATGTATACATACTTTTTCTTTTAACTGATTATCTTACTCTTTGAATGCACTTTTTTACAGTATAGTTTGTATAAAATTTGAGGTATAAATTTTGTATGTGGTAAGTGGTATTTTTTTGTTCTCCTTTTGAAAATATCATCACTCTCAAAAGGCTACCATCATATCATAAGATAGAGTATAGGTCTTAAAATTTTTTTTGGTGATTGTCTATATATAGAACCTCAACATTCAAAAGTTTCATAATTTATTTCAACTGTTTACGCTATTTTCTATGCCAGCAAAGTCAATGTAATTTGTAATAATTTTTAAAAAAAGTGATTTTTCAATAGACTGCTGCATGTGCTAAATTAATTTTTAATGCATAATTTTGATTATTCTAACAAGTGGTGACCCTAAGTACACAAAAGTAGCAAAAAAATCCACTTTCTGTACGTAAGTATTAAACTGTAACACATTAAAGTTCGAAAAAATATTTATGTTGCAATATTTAGCAACTTTAATGGTACAACTTTCAAGGTACAATAACGCAAAAACTGTAAATAATCAGTCAAAAACAACTGCAATAATGGATTATTTGGGTGAAAAACTATTACCCTACAAAATTTCAGGTGATCACCATCTTTATTTAAAAAGTTATGGCTTGTCAAAAATCGAAAAAAACTGCTGTAAGCTCCTGTTACACAAATTTTTCTGATTTTGGTCATTTTTAATTCAATCATAACTTTTGAACAAATTGGTCAATCAAGCTGAATATTTCTGGATTGTAATTTTTTCATAAGATCTGTGCGTGGTCAAAGTTTAAAGCAAATCTGAATCGGTACCCTGGGGAACTTTCAAAAAACTAGGTGATTTGATATGGAATAACTCTATATATACATATATATTATATAATAATATAAAATTATAAATAATATTATAATATATATATATATATATATATATATATATATATATATATATATATATATATATATATATATATATTATATTGTTTCAATGTCATATCTTGTCGTCATCATCATCGTTTTAGCGCCCTTGTTTCAGTGATTGCACGGGTTGGACGTTTCTCATAATGCAATTTCTCCAATATACACGGTCTTGAACATCTTCTTTCCTTAAATGTAGCTTTTTCATATCATCTAAAACACACTCTTTCCAAGTTTTTCTATTTCTACCTCTACCTTTTTCTCATGAAACTTTTAACTTTCTACATGCTGTTAGCCAGTCATCTGCATCCTTACGCTCTACATGCCCGAACCACCTTAACCTTCCTTGACGCACCCTATTAGATAAACTCACTATGCCTAATCTTTTTCTTAAATCATCACTGCTTTTCTTGTCTTTTAGAGTCACACCGCACATCCATCTAATCATCATCCTTTCTGTCCTTTCCAAACGCTGAACATCATCAACCTTCATTGCCCATGTTTCACTGCCATACAACATAACACTCTCGACGTATATACTATATAACTTTCCTTTAATCTTTAATGAAGCACCTGTTGCTGTTAAAAGTGGAGATAATTCTCTGAACTTGGCCCAAGCAGACCTTACTCTTGCCCTAGATGCTTCTTCTGCTCAACCAGATGATCCAATTGTATCTTCAAGATAACAAAATTATCTTGTCGTCTATATATATATTTAAAATTTAAAACATAAACCACAGCTGCGTACTAACTAAATTTTTTATTTGTAATATATCAATCTGTTTAGTACAGATTGTCATCAGATGAAAAAACTAAATGATAGGTAAGTGGGATGCATCTGGTGCAACTGAGCATGGTAGAGAATGCAATGGCGCATTTGATTGGACTCATCCAAAGACTCTTGCCATTAAGTCTGAGTATGAAGATCGTAAAGTGAGAGAATCACTCGAAATCAATTACGCCTCAACATACCAAGAAACTAAACATTCTCCAATCCTTCTTAACCTTGATAATGGCGTTAAAATATCCACAAACTGTTAAAGGCCTCCATTTAAGAAAATTATTTAACTAACAAAGAAATGACAATACCAATAATAATAATTTCTAATTTTAAATTGACGTTGTTTTGTTATCATTTATGGCTTCTTTTTAACGTCTTCTTTAACGTTTTTTATGTGATATTTGTTGTAACGGTTTTTTGTAATTTTATTTTACTTCTGATGACGATCTGTATTAAACATTACAATTGAAATATTACAAATAAATAATTTAGTTAGTGCGCAGCTGTAATTCTTGTTTCAAATTTTAAATATATATTATAATATTATTTATACAAATTACCATTTTTTATGGTAATTTGCAACTAAAATGGAGTATGGTTTGCAAAATACCATAGTCTATTGTAATTTCCATAAATATCACAAAAACAAAAACGTTGGTTATGTAAGTTATTGATAAGATTAATTTAAAACAGTATATATATATATATATATATATATATATATATATATATATATATATATATATATATATATATATGTATATATATATATATATATATATATATATATATATATATATATATATATGTATATATATATATATATATACTGTTTTAGTATATATATATATATATATATATATATATATATATATATATATATATATATATATATATATATACTGTTTTAGTATATATATATATATATATATATATATATATATATATATATATATATATATATATATATATATATATATATATATATATATATATATATATATATATATATATATATATATATATCACGAGAAGAAGTGGTTTTAAAAGAATATAAACAGTTTGTATCACGCGAAGAAGTGGTTTTACAAAAATCTAAACAGTTTGTATCACGTGAAGAAGTGGTGAAAAGATTAAAAATTTCAATAAAGATAATTAGTAAGTTTAAACATATATATATAAATTTTGTTATACATTTTATACTAAATACTGGGAAGGAAAAGGGGTATTGATGCGTTGCTTTATTTACATGATTAAAATTTCTATCTAATACCCTTTGTAATATTTTTTTTGTTTTTGATTCCTTAATCTTTGTTTTTGATTTTTATAAGATTTTTCCTAGTTTAAATTACAATTTTTTTTAATTAGAAATGGAAGAACTTGTGGTGTCTTGTTTAAATGAGAGAGAAACTCTTGAATTTCTTAGAATAAACACAGAAAACGATATTGAAATTGTTTTAGAAGAAGATGTATCGTTGATATTTGCTGATGATTTTGTTTTACAAGAGCTTCCCACTATAACTCAAACAAACCAATTATCATCTCTTCTTAGCTGTAGATTTTGCTCAAAAAGTTACCAAAAATTATATTTTTTTAAAAAACATTTAACAATATGCCAAGGTTTAACAAAGGCTAGAAATATACTAACATCTACAACACTTTTAAAACAAACAGCAAGTATGCATCTTGTATTATATATATGTATATGATCTTTTACATTATATATATATATATATATATATATATATATATATATATATATATATATATATATATATATATATATATATATCAGTCTTCTCCATTTGGGGAGCGCTTTCATGCTCTTGCAGTTAGTAAGCAACCGGGTTGATATTTGACCGGGGCCGGGTTTGATAAAACATAGCTAACGCCGTTTGTGACCGGGGCTGCAATAATATTGATAGATCCTATAAATATATTATTTTTACATAAAATTCATTATATATTTTATATAAATGCATACAAATCATCAGCATGATGATGACATCATGATCATCATCAAGATCATTATGATCATCATGATAATTAGCATCATCATCATCATCATTGTCATCATCATCTTCATTATCTTTATGTAGATCTTTTGAAGAACTCAGGGGGGTTTTCTCACTCATAGGAGGGAGAGGGGGCTTTGAGAGGGCATTTGAGCTTTAATAAGATCTAACTTCTAATACAGCTTGGGCTCTAGTGGCTGGTGAACTTTGAGTTAGATTTAAATTATTTCAGCTAATGGTTATCGTAATAATCTAGACCTTCCTTGTTTTATAAATATTAATGTACTCAAGGAATCTTTTTTTTGCGTCATCTAGGATTAACTCTTCTATCTGATCTTTCTTAGAAACCATATATAAAATCAATTGCAAAACTAGTATCTGCTAAGGTAGCATCTTTTTATTGCACTTTCCACCTTCTTCAGTGCCGTACTCAGACATAATTTCATACCATTTTACTGGTATGGGCGCCCAAACTAAAAGCGGCACATATCTTAAATTACAACATTTGTAATGTCTAACATTATTTCAAAAAAAAATTGTCCCTCTCTTTTCAATTTGTTTTCATTTGTAGTCCTTCGTATTTTTAAAATTACTTGATATGGAAACCTCCAAATCAGCCCTCCTCCACAGAGCCTGGTATTCCTGATTCCCCGGCCCCGGTCACTTACTACTTGCAGTTTTATGCTTACCCAATGCCCATGAAGACTCTGATTTCTGAAGAGTCTTTATTGGCGAAACATTGTGTAAAAAAATTGAAATTGATAAGTGATTTCTAATAATTTATATATATATATATATATATATATAAAATTGTCTTTTCAGATTGTATCCCTTCAACAGATTTGTTTAACATTAAAGAAGAATGTCTACATTTTATATGGCAATCCATCAGTGATGCTGCAACACATTCTATATTCAATTTAAAAGTTGGTTCTTTTAAAACACCAGGAAATTTATGTTCTTCTCTTGCCATAAGCATGCTAACCAAGAAAGAAAATATAAATTTAGTAGAATTCAATGAAATATTAAGTAAGCATTTTATTCAGGTTTTGCAAATAAGTAATGCGATTAACTTAGTTAAAGAAAAACAATCTGCACTGCCTAAGAACTTTTTAATGAACACAAAGTTGAAAGAAATATGGAGCGACATTGTGTTATCATATGGGTTGGATGAGTACTTAGATGGACAACATATTCTTTACCAGTTTATATTAACCAAGGTTTATGAAAAGCTTCTTATATGGAGAAATAACCAGCTAGATAATAAAAATCCAGTTAAAGAAGATCTTGTTTTGTCTTCTCAAGAAGAAAAGACACTTCATTATGTGGCTGGTTTTGTTGCATTTTCATTAGCAAAACGATACAAAATTCAAACTAATGAATCAGCAAAAATATTTTTGAATTTATTAGAATCTTGGAGAGAAAATTCTAACAAAATTATGGTGTTTGAAAGTATTTATGACTATACCACATGGACTGAAAGAATTAATAGAGGCGGTTTATTTTGTGTAAACAAGGACTTTTATGCCTTAATTTATAGAATTGAGCAAGTTGTTCGTGAAACTCTAAATAAATCTTTGTTGACTAAATTCCAAGGTACAGATCTTAGAGATGTGATTATGCCATTATTACATAATAGTAAACAAATTGATTCAATTTGGGTAACACTTATTTGTGATATAAAATTAAAGGAATTACCAGATCTTTTAAAAGATATAATTTTTAAAAAATGGGTCAATTTAAGAATAAAATCTTTTGTTGATACTTGGATACAAATAGCGAAGAAAAAGAAGTCAATATCCAATAGAAGCGAACCTTCTATAAGAAAAATGCTAAATAATAAGAAAAATGCTAAATAATAAAAAAAAAGCTAATACTTGACTTTGTTTTATTTTTATAGACAATTTAGTATTTTTGTTACAATAGCTGTTAATATTATTAAAATGAATTTAGTTCCTTAATAAATGCCCTATGCAATGCATAGTATGCATAATATCCATATTAACAAACCCCCTTCTGTGAAAATTTTGTGCGGGGGCATTTTAGAAAAAGAAAGCAGTTTTAAATAACAAATATATATCCTCTAATCCCCCTAAGGGGTCGGCCATAAAGTGCGTATGCTTATAGGGGGAGGGAGGTAAACAAATAGAGTATAATGGCGGGGGTGGGGGGTCTTAACCAACAATAATAAACAGCTTAATGTTTGAATAAATAACAAGTTCTTTTCTGGGGCCGACGACACGGGTTTCAAAGTTTTTCCTAAATTTCTAAAATATTCTATAATATCATCTATATAACAGCTGTATATAATAGCACGCTATTACAAACTTCTTTTTTATATTACATCATGAATAAACAAGTAGAAGCGTTTATTTTGCTACCTCAGAATATCCCCTAGACATTTGTCAGATTTTATTTTGTATTATACTTTAAAAAAATCCCACTTCAATTACTATTTCACTAATTTTATATATTTTTAATTCTTAGGAAGAGGGGGTATTCCAAAGCGAACGTACTATTTAAGGGGAGGAGATCTTAAAAGTACGCATGGCAACAGGGGGAGGGCAAAGTTTAAATTTTTCAGGCGTATGTTTATGTACCCCTTAAGGGTACGGGCAATAAAGTAAATCAATAAAGTTTTTTAGAATCTCAATTTAAAATATGGCGTTTCCTTTAGTGGGTTGAAGCATCAGGTAAAAGGGTGGAGATCCTTGTCCATCCCCCTTCAAAATTGTTATATTGTGTCATAAAATATTATAAAACGGAAATCATTTGAATAAATTATATATTTATAAGTGTATACATTTTAATAAATTAAAGTATACATTATTTTTTTCTTTTTTTACAAGGCAGAGTCTCGTTGAGGACATCAACTTTCAATATTTCCCTATCTCTGCCTCTTGAGTTTCCGCTCATTACCTGTATAAGTGCATCTCCAGCAACATTCAAACCAAGCACATTTCTATTAAATTCCTCAAGAGTTGGATTTTCGTTGCAACCACCCCGTCTCCGCTGTTTGGAAAAGTATTCTTCTACCGGATCTTGAGTAAATTTTTCGGAAAGTAAAAATTTAACGCCATCTTCCAATAAAAGGATCTTACCTAATTCCACAAAGGAATGCACTAAAACATAAAACATACTATAAATTAGCATACAATAAACATTACTCAAATTGATTAACTTAAACCAAACTTAAGGTACTTTGTAATGTACATCAAAGGTAAGAGGAGTTAAAAAACTCTGGATACTAACTTTCTGAGTAATAGTGCTACGATAAAAGTAGATTCAGTTTCAAATTTGCTTATACTACGATAAGTAAATTTCCTATTTTTCTTTCCTTATTTTCCTTTCCTATTCTGTAAAGAAGGCAACAACTAGAAAACCAACTGAAAAAAAATGTTAACAATCCTCAAGCTCCCACAGGAAAGTTAAACCTTATTTATTATATATTTATCATATTGCACATAATAATAATATCGATATTTAATGTTAATAATATAGTACATTATTAATTATTGTTAAAACCAAAATTAAAAAATCACCAGATATTCTGAGTCCTTCTAGAGTTTGCTTACTTAGACATAACCTAGATTGTTCTTCTTTAGACAAATTTGGAATGCTGTTTGATTCTTTTTCCCATTCACTTAAAAATCCAAGAAAATCTTTTGAAAGCCACTAAAACAATATACATAGACATATATATATATATATATATATATATATATATATATATATATATATATATATATATATATATATATACAATTTTCTTTATATAAGAAACCAGTTTATAAAAAACTGATTTAGGGAGAACATGCAAGGAGTAGTACACAAATCGACTGATTCCCATCAGTCAATCCATGTACTACTCCTTGATTCACTAAGAATCCCATATTCTATGGGTTTAGTTTGGACCTGCAATCTTTTATCGGAAAGAAAGAAAAGAAAAAAACATTTTAATTTTATTCTGGTCTGGCGTTTTAACTTTCAGTCAACATAACATGGAAAAAATATATGTTGACGTGTAAGAATCATGCGGGATCTATATATAAGGATATATATGGATGCGGGATCTATATATATATATATATATATATATATATATATATACTATATATATATATATATATATATATATATATATATATATATATATATATATATATATATATAAATATATAAACACATTTATAATTTATTTTTATAAATACCTTAAACCTGGGATCCTCAGCAGAAATATAAGGATTTAGTGCATCCTTCCTTGTTTTATTAATGAATTTTGAAACATTCATGCAATCAAAAAATTTATCCATAAATGAAATAAATTTACGAAGTGACACCGTTTTTACATCATTTTGCTCTTCAAGCATGTGCACAACAGTTGAGCTTAGTACCTAAATTATGATAGTATGAATTAGTAGTTATGATTTTTAGCATTAATCTTATTTTTAAATTTTAAGCCAAGAAAATATAACAATATTCAATTAGTACTCTTCTGACAACAAATTTTATCAAATTAAACAAAAATAATTTTATACTTGCACTGCTAGATTTACACGCATTCTTGATTGAGGAGTTAAGTTTATATGTTCATCTCGAAGTTTGTGTCCCATACGTAGTCCTGGGGCATCTCTTAAAAATCCAACATCCCATTCATATAAACTTATAATTTGGTGCCAACCTAATTCTTGTTCTTTATACTATTAATAATAAGTTTCAAAACAAAGTTATTTCAAGTAAATTAGGAATAATTTAATTTGATAATAAATAAACTAAATTACCATTAAGTTTCTTGACTTTTTATTCCAATGAGAATTTTCCAAATTATTTCTTGTGGTCTTTAGCAAATGAGGTACATCACAAATAAAGAAAATTTTTCTTTCTGTAGAAAAATAGGAATATTTTAAAACATAAAAATTCATTTAAAAATTAATCAATCTTTTAAAAATTTGGTTCTTACCTGGAGCACAATGATTCAAAGTCCAGTAAACTACTCCTTCTGAAATGTTGCTAGAGTCTTCCATTTTATGAAGATTATAAAACTTTCTATTTGCTGTTGCACCGTCTGAAACTATTGCCCTGACTTTAAGACCAATAGACTCCAAGATCATTATAGCATTCCATGCACAAGAGTATATCTGGTCGCTTTTAAAACCTTCTGAAGCAAAATGTCCAAAATAATAACATAAAGATGAAAAAATTCCTCTTGCCATGAACACAATGACATACTGAGCAAGATTTAATTCAGAATTTCTTTCTGTTATTCTGCGGTCAAACCTTCTATGAAATTCATTTAATGTATCATTCACAGGTCCCATATCCGTAAAGCCTACCATTTTCCCAGTTGTTTTGCAAAACATCAAACCACTTTTAATTTTCATTTCATCGAATATTAAACTTACATTTTTTTCATAATCTTTCATATCATCAGGTTTTAATAATTCGATGAGACGCCTGAGAATGTCAACATTAAAACCACAGCCAGGATCAGTGAAGTTTACATATTTCAAAAGTGTATTTTTACATGGCAAAAATAAAAAAGGTGAACTTCGTATATGTTTATAAGTGCCAGGACTTTTTAGATATATGCTGAGGCACCATTTAATTATTAATGGATGCCAAACCATAGCCCTACTATTTTTTAATGAAGATTGAACAATCTGCTGCTTCCAGAGTAAAAATTGTGGGGAATCTTTTTTAAAAGGTATAGCTGGTTCATTTTTCATTGTGTCAAGTAATAATTCATTGGTTTGAAAATCCACAGCTACACCTTCCTTTTTTAAATAATCTCTAACCTTTTTTTTCAAATGTGATGTTCTAGATGCTACAATTTTTTTATTCCGCTGTAGTTCTTTTACTTTAATTAACAGTTGATATTTTTTCAAATACTTATTATTACATTTTTTTGTATCTGTTGATTTTGTAGAAGGTGACTCGTATTCAATAAGAGACTTAATGTCTGTAATACAATTTTCACATTTTGCTTTGCTGTCATTAGAATTTATCAAAAAAGAACACCTGCTTGATCTAATAATTGAAAAATCATTCCAACTGCTCATAAACTTAGTTTTTATAATACCAAAATCTTTTTTCAAAATTAACTGACTTTGTTTTGAAGTTAGGTTAACTATTTTACTTTTAATTAAATTAGGGATATTATTATTACCAGAGCAAATTTTTACATTTTCAATGAAGGAAAAAATTTCAGCAGCACTACTTGGATTTAGAAATTTTGGCAAATGACTAATAACTTCATTTTCATTAGAAATTTGTTTGTCAAAAATATGCAATGTCCATAGATCGTTTTCTATCTGTGTAATTGTTTTGTACAACAAAACATAATCTTTCATATAAAATGATACAAATTTGTTATTAAAGCACTTCATGTTATAACAATCAGCAGCTTTTTTTATATCAGTAAATTTTAAGGGATTGGAAAATGTGTGTATTCCAAACAGTTTAGATTTACATAAATAACATTGTTTGTCATTATGTCGTTGAAATTGGTATGAAGACATAGGCGCGCAGTCATTCTTATTTTTTTGTTTTTGAATATGATACAACTTCATGTAACATTTCATACAAAGTTTTGATGGGTGGATTTGGGCATTGTCTAAATCAATATTAATATTTTAGGCATACAATAGGACCTCTTTGAAAGGTTCTACTTGTTTTGCTCTAAGAACCTTTTTCTTTCCACAAATCCTACAACAGTTTGAAAGCAGTTTAACATGAACTTCCATTTCACAAAAAAACTATAAAAAAAAATCATACATACTTATTCATTTAAATTTTAAATGAATAAGTATGTATGATATAAATGACATCAAATAAGCTTTCAGACTTAGAATTAAATTTTATCAATAACTTTCATAACCAAACAGTTTTAAAAACTTTGTGATATTTATAGAAATTACAATACAACTTTAGACTAAAGTTTAGTAGTTTGCATACCATAGTCCATTTTAGTCAAATATTACCATAGAAAATGGTAATTTGAATAAATAATATTTAAAATATACATAAGTACTCACTAATACATAGTGCTATTAGAATCTATCAATCTAGATCATTTAGATATCTAATTTAGACAAATATTTTAGAATAATTAGATAAAAGGTGTTGATTTTTTAATTTTGATATTTAACTTAACTTCTAAAATGTTATAACAAGAACAGCAACAATTTTAAAACATAAATATACAAAAACAAAATAAGTGTATAAATTGGGTGCCCCAATTTCGCTGACTTTTTTAAAAAGTGTCGCGAAGGGTTCTAAAGGGTCGGGGAGACCATAAAAACCATTTATGGACCCGAAAAAATTGTCGCGACCGGTCGCGACCTAACTTTAAAAAAAAATTAAAAATTTTCAAAAAAAAATTTTTCAAAAAAAAAAAAATTTTTTTAAAAACCCCCCGGAAATTAATTCATTCATTCATTCTTCTTTCATTCACCCACTCACTCAATAATAATAACAAGATATTAAAGAAAGATGTTCAAAAATTGTAACGAGTAGATTCGCTGCTTTTCAAAATAAAACTCCAACTAATAATATAAGCGAAAGTATGAATAAAATGATTAAATTAAGAACAGAATTTAACGAATTACCAATTGATAAGATGGCACTTGCATTATTTCAATTCCAAATGTATTTTTTAAAAGAATTTGAAAGAGGTTATAAAAATCTTGGTAAATTCACATTAAATGATATGAATAACGTTAAAAATAAACCTAATTTACCAAATATTGCATATGTTAGAATTGAAGATATTGTTAATCACATTAAGAACTTTATTGCAAGTGAAGAGAAAACAGAAAAAACTTCTAAGATAATAAGAGATTCACAAGATTATTTGACAAATTTGGTAGTTAATTCAGAATATATAAAAATAAACCCTCAATATATCGTAAAAAACGCTCTAAATGATAAAGTTGGAAAAGTTGTTAAACAAAATGACAAATACGTTTGTTTATGTAATTCAGGAAATCGTTGTTATCATATATTAACCGTTAAAAAAGCATTAAATGAAGAAGATGATAATGAACCGATTTATAATTTAAGTGTTTTAAGTAAAAAAAGAAATGAAGGCAAAAGTGGACGAAAGACACCAAGAACAAAAGATGTTGAAATAAAAGTTAAAGCAGCAGATGATTCATTTGAAGTTTTAAATCAGTCCATTTCATCTATTCATGATATCGATGATTCAACAGATTCAAATAATTCAATAGATCAAAATTCAAATAATGTTTTAACATCAACTCCAATAAAAAGTTATGATTTTGATAAACTTCCGCAACAAGTTACAATCAAATTAGATGAATCTGAATGCATTAAAAATAAAAATTGGTTAACAGGTACTGTTATTGATGGGACAATTGAAAGATTAATAACAAAATATAAGAAACAAAATCAGATTTATTATTTCACAACAGCTTTATACAATATGGTTCAACTTCACAGATATAAAATGGTATTAAGGATTTGTTTTCATCATGAATTATATAATAAAGATGCGATTTTAGTTGGAATAAATACTGATAAAGGAAGTGGTTCACATTGGATTCTTGGCTTAATATTGAATAATGAAAAGTCAGTTTATATATTTGATTCATTAAGAAGTCCTGATGAACGTAAAGAATCATTTAATAACCTAAGTAAAATTGTTTATTTGATGCTTTTATCAGTTGGTGCAGAAAAAGAATTTGAACAATTTAAATGTATTTACAATTATGATTGTGTTCAACAAAATAATAGTTATGATTGCGGTGTTCATACTATTTTAAATGCATACGATATAATTCAAAATACTCAATTAAATATACCAATTAAACTTGCACGAAAATGGATTTGTCATGTATTTCAAGATAATTACGTTTCACCAATTAAAAGAGCAGATCAACCATTAAATGATGCTGTAGAAGATGTTTCACTTGATTTTTTAAAATCAGTTGAAGTATCTAAAATTATTCCAGGATTCGGTTCTTTTGAAATAATTTATAAATCATTAAATAAGGGAATAAACGATTGGACAATATGCGCAAATCATTCATGTGAAATGGATCCAAATCATTCCAAATTACAAAGATTTTGTATTATCTGTAGGAAATGGTTTCATTCAGAATGTGACAGTGGAATAATTATGGATCATTTTTATAAATGTTGTAATTGTTTAAAATAATATGTAATTCGAATTATTTTAAAATTTTCTTTAGATTATTTAGTTTTAATTATTCTTTTATTTTTCATTTATTTCATTTTAATTATTTTTATTTTTTCATTTGCATTTTATTATTATTATTTCATCCGACATCGATTTTCTTTTCATATATTTTTTGTTTATTTTCTTGTTTTCTTGTTGATTTTCCATTTTCTAAATTAAAATATTAAAATTAATGTGAAATATATAAATAAAGAAATTATAAACTTACGTTTTTGATGTTTTGTTGTTGTTTACAATTTATAAAAATAAAAATGGGTTCTTTATATTTTAGGGAATATTTATTAATAACAAATAATTTCCTTTTTATTAATATTTTTGAAATTTTGAAATTTTTAATTTGTGAATTTTTGAAATTTTGAATTTGTGAATTTTTGAATATTTTAATTTTTGAATTTTTGAATTTGTGAATTTTTGAAATTTTCAATTTGTTAAATTTTAAATTTGTGAAATTTTGAAATTTGAAATTTTGAATTTTTAAAATTTTGAATTTTTGAAATTTTTTTGAAAGTTTGAAAATTTTTAAAAGTTAGGTCGCGACCCCTCGCGACCATTTTTTTCGGGGCGCGACTTCATTTTATGGTCTCCCCAACCCTTTAGAACTCATAGCGACACTTTTTAAAAAAAGTCAGCGAAATAGGGGCACCCGTATAAATTGCATAATTTTATTTTCACACTAATTGTAAATTTTTTTAAAAATAATATTAGATTGATTAAACGAGTTCAGTAAATCGTTAAAATACCGTCGTTCAAAGTCATAATTAGTTTTCATTGTTTAAAACAATAGATTTGTAACAATACACACGCATAATTATTGAGCATGGCTCGCGAAAAAAACAATGAGTTGCACGTCCATCTCTTATACGTCCATGGTTAAACCAAGGACGTATTAATAGATGGATTTTTAACTCGTTGTTTAAAAGCCAAGATGCTGTCAATTGATATAAATAACGATAGCAAAACAATAGAGAATAATTGCGTCACGTGTAAATACTTTTATACTAATACACTTCAAAATGACATTTGTCTCATCTATCTAATTAAATGAAAAAACTTTATTATGTTAAGTATTGTGATTAATATACTTTACTATTCTATTAAAATATGCTCTATATATTTAACTACCCATGTATACCCCCTGTATCCTGTAACAAAGTTATATGAATATTATAGAACTTTACATGTAAAAAAATTCTAATACCGAAAAATTTTAAAACAAAGTTTTGAAACAAAAAAAGATTTGATTTCCGTCACAAATAAGAAGTTTAAATCTTTAAGAAATTAGAATTGTACATGAGACATTATAAATAACATAAAATGCATTTATGTTTCTCAATTAGTTAGTTATTTACGGGTGATAAAACGTTTACTAAAAGAAGCAAAAACGCCGATTAGATGTCGGTATATTTTGTAAAACTATTTCAAAAAATTACGCTAAAAATTACAGCCCGCATAGAATTTCAGACTTTGATCTTTAACAATGTGTTTAACATACATCTATTTATACTTCCCTGGTTAAACTAACGGAGAATTTGAGCGTCCGTTAAGAAAAACTCTAAACAGTCGGTTTTACAACAGAGGGAAATAAATGGTATTCTAATCCTGCCGTTTAGTATATTAACCGGCTCCGAAAATTTTTTCAGTTAAAATTCCTCTATTAGCCAGCTCCATTAACTAGTTTTCGTGCTGTTTTTCTCATCGCATCTAAAGGATGCCAACATACGACGAATGTGTTTAATTAGTAGATCGCAGCCGGTGATTTTATAAACAATGGCTGCTGAGTAATTCTTAAATTTAATTAAAATGCGGTACAATACGAAAAACTCAAAGAGTTTGTTTCTACTTAACGCTTAGTATCATTTTTTTAAGTTTTATGTTTATGCCTCCACACTTTTACGGATAACACATTTTCTCATATCTCCATTTTCTTCGATTTTCGCAAACGGATCAAAGTATTAAAAGTGAGTAATTTTAGTTTTGACACATTCCAAGAAATCAAGATCTTTTTTATCGCACCAAAGTAGAGGTTTTATTCTCCTAGTGTTTAAACAATATATTAACTCCAAAATGAGCCAATTCACCTTGTACCTTGTACTGTGTCCTTTCTCTTTAAGAAATTGAAAACTTTCAAAAATTTATACTGTTATTTATATTAGTTAAGCTATTAAAAAATGATAAATTTTGACACTTAACAATTAGGGAGAGGGGGGGGGAGAGAGATCAAGACTAGTTCACGGCAATTTTTTTTTGATTTTCTCCCACTTGCTATGTTTTACGAGATTTTCGGATACGGATGTAACGAATTCAGTTTATTTTATTTTTACGCACCAAGTAAATAAATTTTCTCCGAATAGCGAATTGAAAAATTCAAAATGGTTTCTGAACCAACTTTTTACCGATAAATTAATCTAATATAAAACTCGTGGATAGACTCGATTCATGATGCATCTTATGATCTAAAAATTCACACAGTGGTTCATAATATGTATATCTAGGATTCCAGTTTACAACATATTTACCTTAATATACCATAATATACTTAATATACCATAATATACCATAATATACCATAATATACCCTAATATACCTTAAATACCTTAATATACCATAATATACTTAATATACCATAATATACCTTCTGATGACTAATGTCGTAAATATATATCTATTTCATTAAAAAACAGTGTTTTTTATGTCTATTTTGCTCAAACTACTATTTAACTGTAATTTAGACACATAGTTGTAAACTGGAATTTGAAATCCAAATGAAATTAATCTTTGTAAGTAATAAAATTGATAGTTAAGGAAACCGTCATTCAGTCTATCCAGCTGATTATTTCTCGTTTTTGTACTAGTTTTTTGAATAAATTGAATTTCAATATCTATATAACTTTTAAAGAGTAGGTTTTATAAAAAAACGCATGATATATATTTACTCTTTAATAAAAATACATAAGTTTATATTTATATATTATATTTATATTATATATATAGTAATATTATATTATAGTTTATATTATATAATTCAATGCTAAAGATGGTAATTTTTTGCAACTTTTCATAAAATAAAAAATTGCAGACGTTTTGGACCAAATTTCGTATTTAAAAAAAAAAGCTTTAGGAGTTTTTAATGCAAAAATAAAAAATCACCGTGGTTGACGTCAACAATGTTACTTTTTTAAATAAGTTTAAAAACTTTAAAAAAGGAAAATTAGGCAGCGTTTACAATCTTGTGTTACACACTCGCTCAACATTCAGTATTTTAATTAAGTTATTTGTATTCCTACTTTTTAAAAACCGTGTTGTGCTTTAAAAAGACCCGACACATACAGAACTAAAAAAGCACGTACGTGATGTAATTTTTGGAGCCGGTTAATATACTAAACGGCAGGATTAGAATACCATTTATTTCCCTCCGTTGTAAAACCGACCGTCGAGAGTTTTTCTTAACGGACACTCAAACTCTCTGTTTGTTTAACCAAGGACGTATAAATTGATAGACGTTAAACGCATTGTTAAAGATCAAAGGCTGTATAATACATACGTTTACTAGTAACAATATTATTTTTTCAAAGTTGTTGTTGGTCACTCTGCTATGCAAGCCATATAGGTTTATGCAAGTACATATATTATTTAAATGTTATACGAGGGGTAAAACTTGCAGCTCACAAGCCTAATGTGGTTTTTTCGATGTCAAGATGCGGCTCTATAGCTTCATGTACAAATATTAATATAATATTAAAATAAAGATGTTGGAAGCTCTTTAAAAAATAAAAAATTTTGTAAACTATAACTTTTGGCTCTTCCGTCTCAAAAGCTTGCCGATCCATGGTTTATGCAATTTGTTAAATGCTTTTTTTGTTATACTAGAATCTATTAGAAATAATTTAACTGCAAAATTGAATTAGATCTAAATTTAAAGTGAGAAAAATTGGTACATTCACGGATTTTGACTCTGCACTGTACATAAATTATGATAAATATTTAACACTGTCATCAAAATCAATTCATTCGGGGAGAGGGGGAGGGTCATTGAATGTTTACGTATTTTAATAGGAAAGGAAGGGGGGGGGGGGCGAGAGAAGGAAGGGTATCTAGAGGAATGATAAGTTGTTGACAAGGGGGAGGTGAATGAGGGAAAAATTACCAAAAACTGTTGACGTAATTAATAGACAGCCCTTACTCAAAAGAATAATTTCATTACTCAAGCAACATTAATACAGATGTGCATAATAAACAAGCCAAATATAGAATAGGGTTCTGCTGGTTCAATTCTTTCATTGAAAATACAAACAAAAACGAACAAACGAAAACGAACAAACAAAAAACAAGTTAACAAAGGATAAGTTCGTTAACTTGTTTTTTAAGAAAATAAAAATTAATATGGGCGAAAAGGTATCTCCCATTTTTAATCCTTACGTAATTACATAAATAGTTTTCGCTCCTCCTGAAAGACTTTAGAATATTAATAAAACGGTTATAAAATTTGTTTTAGGTTTCGTTGAGGAAGTGTTTAAAGTAATTTTTTTTAGCTATATAAAATTATAAATTCTTATTATAATGAGTGGAAGAGATATAAATCCTTTTGCTGATCCTAAAGAAATCAATCCATTTGCGGTAAGATTTTGTGAACAAGGTTTGCACATTCATGTAATGTTTTATAAAAATTAATGTCATTACATTAAATATTTGTAATTCCTTGAATCACTAA
Organism: Hydra vulgaris; assembly: GCF_038396675.1. Taxonomy (NCBI): domain Eukaryota; kingdom Metazoa; phylum Cnidaria; class Hydrozoa; order Anthoathecata; family Hydridae; genus Hydra; species Hydra vulgaris. The sequence goes on along the minus strand of NC_088932.1, from coordinate 5,795,228 downwards.
AACTTAGAAAATAATAATTAAAACTTTACTGACATGTTTTTAGCATACAAAAAAATCTCCTAACAGACAATGTCTGACAAGTTTTACTTTTTACAGGTATTAAACACTTTAACACTAACAAAAATCAATAAATTGGCATTAGTTTCCATCATTTCGATAAAATGGCAGTGTTTTTAATTTTTCTTTTTTTTTTTCTTTGTATGAATTGCAATATAAGCCTTTAATAGAAAATATTGACAATATTATTATTTTTTTATTAATATAATAAATATAGTTTATCTTAAATTTTCATGATATCAAAATTAATACAGATTTTGTAGTATAGAATAGTTTTACAAAGTTTTATTCTGGTTATGTCATAGTTATTTAGAAACTAAATAGTAAATGAAACATTTAAGGGGTGCCCACCAACATTTTTATAAATAAACATTTTAATATTTTTATGTCTATAAAGTATATAACATGTATACATTATATATATATTATATATATATATATATATATATATATATATATATATTATATATATATATATATTTATATATATATATATATATATATATATATATATATATATATATATATATACAGTCAGTCACAAAAGTTTTCGTACACCTTACAATTTAGAGAAAACGCTTAATAAAGACCATTTTAAATGCAAAAAAAAATAGTTTTATATTAAAGTAACAAGAATATATCATACAAGAAATAAAAAATAATTAACTTAATAAAAATATTTATTTGTAAAACTGAAAAAGTTTAGTTTTTGAATTTATAATATATCACAAAAGTTTTCGTACACTAATAAAACTAATACCTAATAATATGCAATTCCTTAGTAGTTGGTTAAAACTTGTTCAAATTTGTTCGTTCATAGATTTTTATTAAGATAATAATTTTTTCAACAAAAATTTAGTTATAAATGTGAGTTCAAATACGAAACATCACATGTCTAATGACATGCGCGAATTAATAATAAAGTTCCATAAAGAAAAAAAATCTATTCGTCAAATTGCCAAAATTGTTGGTAAAACACATTTTACTGTTCAAAGTATTGTTAAAAAATTTAAAATTACTGGTTCTGTTAATAAGTTACCAAGAAGTGGCTGACCAAAAATTTTAAATTCATGAGACAGAAGGAGTATAATTAAAAAAATCAATTCAAATCCACATAATAGTTCACCAAAATTAGCAGTAGATGTTGAACTTGAAATTGGAAAGATAGTTCATCCAGAAAGTATTAGGTGAATACTTAGAAAATCTGGATTAAATGGCAGAGTACCTCAAAAGAAACCGTTTATAAGTGTAGAAAATAGACGAAAAAGATTGGAGTTCACCAAAAAGTATGAAAAGGAAGATGAGCAATTTTGGAACAAAGTTTTATTTACTGACGAGAGTAAATTTAACATTTTCGGACCTGATAGCTGCAGAAAAAATATGGAGAAAAAAATACAGAACTAGAAGAAAAAAATTTAATTCCGACAGTGAAACATGGAGGTGGAAGTGTGATGGTTTGGGGATCGATGGCTGTAGCTGGAGTGGGGAGTTTGGTATTTATTCAGCCTAAAATGGACACCTGGGTATATTTGGACATTATAAAAAATAATTTGAAATCAGATGCTGCTAAATTAAAGTTAGGAAATAATAGGATATTTTAACAGGATCAAGATCCAAAACACACTGCTTATGTTGTAAAATCATGGTTGCTCTACAATGTTCCAAAACAACTGCATTCTCCTCCCTAATCACCAGACTTTAACCCAATAGAGAATGTGTGGGATTATTTAGACAGACAAATCAGGAAACATAGAATAACAAATGTTAATATGCTAGAAAATATCTTACGAGAAGAATGGAATAAAATTCCATCTTCTTATACTGAAAAATTAGTGTCATCAATGAACAGAAGATTAAAAGCTTGTGTAAATGCTAAAGGATGCTCAACAAAATACTAAAGATTTTTTAATTTTTCATATTCTTGTTTTTTTTACAAGTTTTGTTTAGAGTACAAAAACTTTTGTGACATTATAAGTTCAAAAATTAAACTTTTTCAGTTTTACAAATAAATATTTTTATTTCGTTAATTATTTTTTATTTCTTGTATGATATATTCTTGTTACTTTGATATAAAATTATTTTTTTGCATTTAAAATAGTTTTTATTAAGTGTTTTCTCTAAATTGTAAGGTGTACGAAAACTTTTGTGACTGACTGTATGTGTATGTATATATATATATATATATATATATATATATATATATATATATATATATATATATATATATATATATATATATATATATATATATATATATATATATATATATATATATATATATATATATATATATATAAATTACAAAATTTCATTTAAATTAATGAAAAAAGTTTTTGAAATAACTTTTATAAAGTTTTTTATAAAAAAAACTTCTAGTTATTTTTTGAGTACTTGAAAAGTTTTTTTATCTTGGTTTGCAATTATTTTAATATGAAAGGGTTTTTTCATCTTGGCTTGATGTTGTTTTGTAAATGCGACAGTTTAGTGATTCTAAATATTGGTTCTGTTAATGTAATAAAGATTTGGTGAGTTTTGATAATTTGTTTAATATTTTTCATTTTTCCATTTGGTTTATGTTTAAGAATAGTTTTAATTACTGTAATTTTGTTGACAACACTGTCAATCACTATGACATTGCTGTTAATTATTATTTTTTTATGTTATTTTTTTTTTAGTAGTTATGGCAGTAAAAATCTCTGTATTAACTATTGAAACTCATATAGCTGCAAGTAATAACAAAATTGTCATTCTTTCTTCAAACATTTGTAAAACCACTTCTCTACATGGATGCAATAACAATAAAAGATTGTACATGATAAAAATGATACAGACTATCACCATCGAAAAAAATATATTTCACAAAGAAATTTTGAATAAAATACAGAAAGTCATTATAAAAATGAGAGCTTAAAAGGTCATTTTAAGACAAGTCTTTACTATGCATTAAGTATACATTGTGTTTTTTATTTCAAACAAAGTATACACTGTTTTTCTTTTTTTTAAATCATTAAAACAACAGAAAAGATTTATCCCTTATAAGTGTGGCCATGATAAAGCAATATTTTAACTAGCACAGTTTTATAAATTTTTTTGAAAAGAGTTGTTTGTTGCAAAATGTAAAAAACATTTACAGTTAGGTGTGTGTTAAACACAAAATATTGCTTTTGCATGCATAATAAACTAATTAACAAGGAATATTAATCTTTTATAAAGAATATATATGCTTATATATTTTAATAATTTTAATAAAATCTTGTTTAGAATATTGGCTGTGTCTTGCCACTGGTTGCTAAATAGGCGGTAAGCGATTTTATTTTAAATTTACTATTCTGCAACCAGTGGCAGGATTGTATTAGTTTTTATTGTTCTGGTTGTAGCAGTATAAATATTATTATAATAATGTTATTGATGTGTTGCTTAGATTGCACTTTAATAATTTTATCTGTGTTGGATTTGCTATAATAATTTATGCAGGTATAAATTATAATAATTCTATGCCTATCTATTGAGTGTTAGATGGAAACTCAGGTTTTTAAGTTTTTGAGTATCAGGACTCCAAAAGTGCTTTTAAGCTGCTGTACTCTATAGAGAAAAAAAGGACTTCAAAGTTCCAAGTCTGAAGTCTTTTGAGTTTATAATAAAGTTTTATCTAACAGCATTATCACATTGGTAGTGTATATATATATTTTTTGAGTTAGAATTTTAAATTTAAAGTCTTATTATGCTATTGTGATCTATAGTTTTAAAATGAATTCAGGACAAAAGCCAATTTTCTAGAAGTTGCAAAATTGAATTTCTCAGTTTTCAATTTAGTTCATTTATGATTATATATATATATATATATATATATATATATATATATATATATATATATATATATATATATATATATATATATATATATATATATATATATATATATATATATATATATATATATATATATATGTATGTGTGTATATATATATATATTTATATGTATGTATATATATATATATTTATATGTATGTATATATATGTATGTATATAAATATATATAAATAAATATATATATATATATATATATATATATATATATATATATATATATATATATATATTATAATTTTAAATTGTTGCTTATATAGCATGAAGTAAATAAAGTTATAAGCTGTTTAATGATAAAAATATTATTGTTATTTTTTTTTTGGCATGCACATCAATTCAATGCAGTGGTCTTATAGTTTTAAATTGTTGATTAATCTTACTATTTTATTAAAGTTAACGAAAGGCTTTTTCAAGTTTTATTATATATTCATGGCTGGCGCAAATCAATGCATATTTGCACTATTAGTCAGTGTTATAATTTAAGTAATAATGCAATATAATATTAATGACGTCACTTCCCGTCTTCTGAATATTACAGTTATTAGTAACGCTATTTATATATAATCTATTATACATACGGTTATTAGTTACGCTATTTATATACGATAGATGTTTGTAGTTCTTGTATAGCCTTTTTCTTATATTTGATAAAAGCCAAAATATACATGAAAGACTTTTTAATTATGGTTTACAACAATACTATTATTATGGTTTTACTATTTTATTATGGTTTACAACAATTTTATCAAATATAAGAAATTTATAATATATAAATATAAATCAGTATGGATGCAAAAATATTCAAAAAAGTACTGTGCGACGAACCAAATGAAGAAGACTATATATACTGGAAAAAAACACTATCAATTTATCTAGATAAAGCCACAATCCCAGAGGACTGTAAACTTCAAGTCTTATTCGTTCTATGCGGAGTGAAGGCTTTTACGATAATTCAGGATGTTACATCATACGACGATGCAATCAAAATTCTTGATAACAAGTATCAAAAACGATCGACAGCGATCATGATGCGCCATAAACTTTGCTCTTTTAAACAAAAGGAAGGGGAATCGATTGAAAGCTTTATGAGTAACTTAAAACAATTTTCCAGAAAATGTCCAACAGAACCTCTAACAGCAGATCAACATAGTAACCTACTAATATTTGATGCTTTTATAGCTGGTATCCGCTCACCTTCTATTCGTCAACGACTGCTTGAAGCTACTGATGACAATCTAGAGTCACTTTATAAAACAGCTCTTACGATGGAATTGGCCACCGAAGATGCCCTTAATTTGACAACAACCATAACAGCTACTACCACACTACCAACTTTTGCAGCAAGTCATAATCTTATCAAATCTCCCTGTTTTCGGTGCGGTAATGATCCACACTCAAAAATCAAATGCCCTGCACGAAACTCTACATGTACACATTGTCATAGAAAGGGCCACTGGGCAACTGTCTGTCTTTCTAAGAAAGAAAACAAAACTTATACCAAAGCAGCAGTTGTTAAAGAATATAACGAAAAGGATGATAACACAATAATATCTACGGTCATAGCAGCAATTGACTCACCTGATAGACTAATTAACGTCACTATAAACGAAAATCTAACATATGCACTGTTAGATACTGGGTCCGACAAAACTTTTATTACATCAAAACTTCTTCGACAATGGAAATTTTCATACGATACTCAATCTACCTCAAAGGTATCACTGGCAGACAACTCGACATTAAAAGTTAAAGGTATCTTCCATGGTTCATTATTATTGGCTAGAGAAAAACTAAAAGTACAATTTCTCGTTGTGGACGACTTGGTAGCACCAGTAATTATAGGAATGGACGTGTTAACATGTCATTCCTCAATTACCATTAATTTTAAAGGAAACAAAGAGCCTCTAAAATTCTGTTTAGCAACAAAAAGTATGAAATGTTCAACATACGCCTTAATTCCTGGAGTCGATATTAACAAAATAAAACCAGTAGCTACAACCTCACGACGTATTCCCAAAAAAATCTCCGTCATAACAGATGAAATAAACCGCTTACTAAAAAACGACATAATTCATTGTATTCGAATAATTGATGACGAGGCGATTTTTATTTCTTGTTGATACTACAAAACATTGAGCTCGCCAAGGGCGAGCTCAATGTTTTGTAGTATCAACAGGAAATAAAAATCGCCTCATGATCGATTATTTGAATACAATTAATTTACACACTCTGCTCGATTCATATCCTACACCACAAATCGATGACTTAATACTTAAAATAGCAGTGCATAAAATTTTTAGCACAATTGATCTCAAATCGGCGTATCATCAAGTGAGAATACGACCTGAAGATTACAAACTAACCGCATTTGAAGCTAATGGCAAATTATATGAGTTCAAACGCTTACCCTTTGGATGTACAAACGCAGTACCAATCTTCCAAAGAGTAATGGATGAATTCATTCAGGATAATAAACTTGAAAACACATACGCTTATCTCGACGATATAATTATTGATGGAAAAGATGCCCAAGAGCACTATAAAAATCTTAGTCGCTTTCTACACGCAGCTAAAATCGCCAACATTGAGATAAACCAAGAAAAGAGTAACTTTAAAAAAACTCATATCGAATTCTTAGGCCACATTATTGAAAATGGAACTATAAAGCCAGATCCAAAAAGATACGAAGCGCTGATAAATATGCCTGAGCCAAGATCGTTAAAAGAGCTAAACCGAATGATAGGTTTATTTGCTTATTACGCTAAGTGGACACACAATTGCACAGCATTAACTCTCCCACTTACTCAAGCAAGAGACAATTTTCCAACAAAGGGTTTAACCCCACATGCCAAAGAAGCAATAAAAATACTCAAAAATAAACTTGTAGAAGCTTGTCTAACCTCCCCTAATTTAAAAGTTTCATTAACAATAGAAACTGGTGCCTCCGACTCAGCACTCAGAGGAACACTATTACAACTTGGCAGGCCAGTTGCCTTCTTTTCAAGAACATTAACTAATGCCGAAAGGAAGCATGTTGAAAAAGAAGCGGCTGCCATAGTGGAGTGCTGTGGAAGATGGAGGCATTTGATTAAATCAGTACCATATATTAATATAATAACCGACTAAAAATCCATTTCCCTTATTTTCAATAAACAGAATGCAACAAAAATAAAAAAATGAAAAATTAACTCGATGGCGTTTAGAATTAGCTGATATTAATTATACAATCTCATACAGGCCGGGGAACCAAAACATTGTAGCAGATGCCCTTTCAAGATGTTGCTAGATTGTAAATAACACTAAAGCGTTTTACAGTATCCATTCCCAGCTATGCCATCCCGGAGTTACAAGAATGATACATTACTGCAAAACCAGAAATCTGCCATACTCCACCGCAGAAATCAAACAATTAACAAACCAATGTACAACTTGCAATGAACTCAAACCACGTTTTTACAAACCACCCACAGGTCGTCTCATTCAGGCAACAAGGCCTTGGGAACGCTTATTGATGGACTTTGTTGGACTTTTACAATCCACTACAACAAACAAATACATCCTCGTGGTGGTTGACGAGTACTCACGCTACCCATTTGCATTCCCCTGTCAAGACATATCAGCTGAAACTGTTATACGACACCTTCTTAGCCTCTTTTCATTATTTGGTGCACCATCATCTATTCATACAGATCGTGGAACTCAGTTCGAAAGCTTAAAAATTAAAGTTTTTCTAGAAAAGAACGGAGTAATTAAAACTAGAACCACTCCTTACCATCCCCAAGGCAATGGTCAGTGTGAATGAATAAACGGAACAATACTAAAAGCTGTTAGTCTAGCTCTGAAAACCTTAAGTCTAGGAAAAGAGAAATGGGAAATAGTATTGCAAATGGCTTTGTCCTCCATAAGAGGACTTCTGTGTACCGTCACTAACGAAACACCCCATCAGAGGATGATGAGTTTTCAACGCTCATCAATAATAGGCACTGTTTTACTTAACTTCTTAACAGAACAGGATTCCACAATCCTTTATAGACATCAAGTACGAATGAAAGGAGATCCACTCGTTGACAGAGTTCAACTGCTAGAAACAATATCGCCCCACTACACTCGAATAAAATTTCAAAATGGAAAAATTGATACTGTTTCAACAAAAGACCTCGCCCCACTAGAAGACCTAAATCCCCCAACAGAATCAGTTCAACAACAATCCGGTGATTTGAACATTGAACAGATGATCAACAATACCAGCAATTCAATAAACACAAACCAAGAAGAACTAATTGAAACCAACGAAGTAACTTCAAGCCAATTAGTTGAGAATTCAATTATAGATAGTGTCCCTTGTAATCAGTCACCTACAAGAGCGGTACCTAGTCAGCCTATGCAGAAAGTTACTACTCCCGATAATCTTACTAACATACCCTTAAGAACAGGACGCGTTAGGAAGAGGCCAAAGTATCTCAACGACTACTTTCTTTCCTAGTATAATATCAGAGATTAAGTCTATACTCTCCGCCCTAAAACTTTCCTAATGTGGAGAAGACTGTTATAATTTAAGTAATAATGCAATATAATATTAATGACGTCACTTCCCATCTTCTGAATATTACAGTTATTAGTAACGCTATTTATATATAATCTATTATACATACGGTTATTAGTTGCTGTTTATATACGATAGATGTTTGTAGTTCTTGTATAGCCTTTTTCTTATATTTGATAAAAGCCAAAATATACATGAAAGACTTTTTAATTATGGTTTACAACAATATTATTATGGTTTTACTATTTTATTATGGTTTACAACAGTCAGCAAATTAGGATCTTTTTTCACCTTCAGTTGGCAAATTTGAATCCTTTTTAGATACAGTCGGCAAAATAGGACTTAGACTATCTCTAGTCGGCAAATTAGAGAAAGTTAAAACTCATAAGGCACCCCCATCCACTTGACACCTGCGCTCGCCGGCCTTGTTTATGCATAATTTAATAGTTATATTAAATTAATATAACTATTAAATTATAGGCACTGATTGTGTATAACTATTAAATTATAGACACTTAATTAGTGTCTATAATATTATAGACACTGATTAAGGTTTTAATTATACATATATAGTCAAGTCGGCAACCTCAAGTCGGCAACCTAACTGCCAACATAAGTGTTCATGGTAAAACTTGTGTCAAATTTTTTGACCTCATTTTTTCTAATTCCGAGGGTTGTATATACATATATATATATATATATATATATATATATATATATATATATATATATATATATATATATATATATATATATATATATATATATATATATCAGTGGTGTACACTGGATTTTTAGATGTTTGAGTTTTGACGCTTACAGGCATTGTGCAAAATCCAAACTTTTGTATGTTTATACTTATATCAAAAAAGAATGTTTTGGAAAGAATTGGGGTGATTGGAGCTTGGGAACAAAAAAACCTTAATTTTTGGGCCCACCCGGCCCTTAACATGGGAGCAACGAGTTTATAAAATATTTTCTTTACTATTTTTATCTAAATTCATATTCATCAATAAATTTCAAGTTTCATGCAATAATCTCTTAGTGTTCAGTTTTTATGACCCTGCAATCTTTACAGCCCCCTCAAATTGAGGGGGGTTAAAACTTTATATGGTCATAGTTTTTGAAAAATAAGAGATTATTGCATGAAATTTGAAATTTGTTGATAAATATAAATTTAGATAATAATAGTAAAGAAAATATTTTATAAACTTGTTGCCAAGCTCCAATCCCAAGCTCCCCAAGCTCCAATCACCCCAATTCTTTGCAAAACATTCTTTTTTGATATAAGCATAAACATACTAAAGTTTGGAGTTTGCACAATGCCTGTAAGTGTCAAAACTCATACATCTAAAAATCCAGTGTACACCACTATATATATATAGACACACACACAAATACACATGAATTAAATTTTTAAAACATTTTATTTTAAATCAGGCTTCACCAAACGCACCACCATCTACAGTTAAACAAGTTAACGATTACAATCCTTTTGCTGATGATCAAACTAAAAAATCACCAACAACCGTAAGATTCTTTAAGCTTAATTTTGATTTTGTATAATATACTCTTCATTACTGAAAACAAAAGTCTTTTCAAATTTGTAAACTCGTACTTTCCTTTAAACATTTAAAAGAAAATTTTTTTTTAAAACAAAACAAAAAGCTTATCCTATGTAATAGTTAAGGTTATGTAAATTCATTTCTTAAGACTCTTGTGTTTAGATAACTGATTAGGTCATATTTAAAATTGTTCTTAAAAACAATTTTGGTGCCCAAGTTTTCATAATGGTTTAATAAACTAATAAATAAAATGGTTTTATAGAGTTTCATATTTAAAAAAATTAAATGAAAATATTCTTGAGAGATAGCAACATTCGATCAACCTCTGATTTTCATGGCAGCCTAATTATCAGAGAAAATATAGCTTTTGCATATCATAGTCTATGATAATTTATGATGGATAGACATGTTTTATGTAACATATTAGTTAGCAGACCATAAAAAAAAACTTCTTTAATAAAAATTTTGAAACTATTTTACATTCATTTGAAACTAAATTTAACATTCAATATTTTACTATTTTACATTCCTTCAAAACTAAATTTAAATTTTTAAAATCATATTTAATATAAAGTCTTTTAAAATGATTTTTTTTATAAAACAATTTGTTTCTTTAAAAAGTTCTCAATTAGATGCTTTATATAGCCTTATATTTTCTAAATAAACGTCACATAAACTACCTGAACACTTCTGACTACAATAACGTTTTTTCTTAACTGAACACTTTCACAGGCTTGGTCAGGAAACGGGTGCGATCCCACTCTGGCCACACATAAAATATTTAGTTGCGACAACATAGCCACGTCTTTTTAGATTAGCTTTGAGAACATTTAAAAAAATATAACGTGACAGAAGATAACTACTAAAAAAGTTAAGTAAAAAAAGAAATGAATTCTATCGAAGAAAAAAAATAAAACAAAATAAATTATGTTTAGAATAAATTATTTCTAAAATTTTCTCTTTTATAATTTTTTTATCAAATTAAGTGACACTTATATAAAAAGTAACAATTTACTATTAATGATCATTTAGTAAAGAAAGAAATGTTCTTCAATTAATCAAAGCGTATAATATAATTCTTTATTTAAGTATTTATGTTTTATTTCAACAAGGTTCTAATAAAACTAACGTGAATTAAATAATAAAGAAAAAAGTAAATATATTTTTATAACCATTTAATGCTTTGCATAGTTTGCAATATATAATATGTTTAAAATATTTAAAAATTCTTCTTAAGTAAGATAAACAAAAGAAATAATTAATTCGTTGCGTTACTATGAAAATATTATGACAACCTTTACTTTTAGCAGTATCTTTATGTTTAAAAAAATTCTGCAATCCAGAAAAGACCTCTGAAACAGCGATCTATAATGATTAGTTTCCAAACTACACACTAAGTATACATTTAATAACTTTAATAATTTTACTTAAGTCTATCGGTTTATTTTACTATATATATTATAAATTAATAAGTATGTTAAGTAAATTATGATTTTATTTTGTCTTTTGCAAACTAGAAGCATGTTTTTATTGCATTATTATAAAGCAAACTTTAATGGTTAAACTAAAAAGTTAAAATATATTTATGAAGAGGAAGTGGAGCTGCTTCACAATATTGCATATGATGTATTTAGTGAGTAGGCTTTTTTATATATATGTATGTTTTTGTTCTGTATGGACTGATGGCGTGGTGTTGGTTCACCCCTAAGTTAATTTATATAAATGTATGTTTGTGTTTTGTTCAAATCTCTGGGAAGGTGTTCATCCACACATAATTCACTTTGTATATATGTATGTTTGTGTTCTGTTGCCTGTAAGTTAATTTAATTAATAATTTTATTAACTTTGATGATTTTTTTTGAATTTTATTGAAAAAGCAGTTGTTGTTGAAAGTCTTGTTTTTATAAAATCGATCGTACAAACATTTTTAAAAGACTTACATTTAAAAAATAAAAAACTAATCTCTATTATTATTATATATAATTGTTTATTATAATTCTTAATAAAATTTACTTAACTTTATATAATTCTAAAAATAAAATTAAAAATTTTCTTTTTATAATTGATCAATTAAAGTAAATCATCGCTTAGTTTAAAACTGCTTTGCTAATATTGAAACATTTGGTTACATAAGATTGTTACGAATTTAATTGTTTTAGCCTGTTAAAAAGTTTCCGACATACATGGAAACATACATAAATTTAAATGTTCTCAAAACATCTAAAAAGCCGTGGCCAAGTTGTTGCAACTAGATATAATTTGCATGGTCAGGAATAGAGTGCAATCGCACTCACTTCCCGACTAAGCCTGCTTGCAACATTTACAAAAATGTGAGCTGGGTAATGCTCCTTAACAAGGCCTGTCAAAGTATTTTTTTTTGGCAAATTTACTTTTATTACTTTATCTCTAAATCCTTAAATAAAATTTGTAAAAAAAAAAAAATTAAAAAACTTTGACACTGGCTTTCTAAAAATAGTTTTATTACAATTGTAGTTACTTTTCTTTTTATAGAATTCTTGAAAAACTAGAACTGCTGATTAAAATCAATAGTCGCCTTTCACAAAATTTGGTCGCTTAGTACCGCCAATTGGCCACAAGTGTACACCTTTGATATATATATATATATATATATATATATATATATATATATATATATATGTATATATATATATATATATATATATATATATATATATATATATATATATATATATATATATATACACACATACATACATATATACATACATACATACATTCATCAGGCTTGGGCAGAAAGATATGCAATCCCACGCTGTAACTGACCATGCTTATAATGTACATACATACATCAGGCTTGGGCAGAAATGATGTGCAATCCCACGCTGTAACTGACCATGCTTATAATTTTTTACTTTTTATATAGACATTTATTTTTTATGATAAAGAGGTTAGGCATACAACCATCAAGTTTTTGCCCCATTTGGTTTAAGTTTAAATAAATATCATAAATCACTACCTATTGTTTATATGTACAATACAATTAATTAATCTCTTAATTAAAAAAAAACAACTAGAAATAACAAAAAGTCTTCCAATTTTTAAGACTTTGGCTATAGTAACTGCTTAATGCAATTGAAGAGTATTCCTAACGAGTGTAGATAAGTTGTTTGCTTAAAAAAGTATTAAAATGGCGAGATTAACAGTTTGGAATAAACTAGGTTTTAATTTTTTTTCAAGATAAAACTAAGAATAAGTGAAATAACTTTACGTGTTATGTGGATGTTATTTCAAAAAATTGAACAAAGTCAAAAATAAGCGTGGCGTATCTTGAGTTTTTTAGAAACAAAGTTGATGTTCCAAAAAAAAAAAAAAGAAACAATCAACAAAAACCAAAGTCTTCAAATAGTTTTCTAATTGAGTTTAAATAAAATTTCTTTTGTTGAGCTAAAAAAAAGGCAAGAAAGAAACCAAAGCAATGTATCAAGTTTGGTGGAAAAGTTAGTTCTTTACTAGAGATGTTTTGATCTTATGCTCAGCATAGTTTATTTATAAAAATTTCAAATATATCAAAGCTAACTGAATCTATTTGCCAACAAACTACTGGGTTCAATAGACAACAATTTGAAGATTTTAGCAGAGCTTTGATTTCACTTAGAAACTCAAGTAGTAGATCTAAATCTCAAGTTCTGACTGTCTTTCTATTTTTGCTAAAAACTGGCATTGATCAATACACTATTGCTGATTATTTTTGTATTGATTCTCTTTTTGAAGTATCTCGATATTTGCAACAGGTCAAAGATGCTTTTGTCAAAGATTTCATCCCTAATAATTTTGGAACAGGTCACCTAACAAGAGGTGAATGGTTAGCAAATAATAGAGAATTAGCCAAAGAAATATTTAATGCTAAAGAATCTCAGTTGATATTAGTTGTTGAAAGAACTTACTGTTATTGTCAAAAGAGCAGCAACAACTATTTTCAACAAAAAACATTCAGCAAACAGAAAAAAAACAACATACAGTCAAATCTTTCTTATTTTCGATATCAAATTGAAAATTTTTTGGTGTATTTAGACTTTGTGAGGCAACAAAAAATTACTCTTCAATCATGAATGATGTACTATTAGGCATTAGAGATAAAAGCTTAGAGATTTGTTTCATCCAGGTGATATTATATTACTTGATAGAGGCTTTCGAGAATGTCTAAATAATTTAAGAAATACTTACAGTTTAGAGCTAAAAATGCTTGCATGTATAGAAAAAAGTCAAAAACAATTGACAACATTACAAGCTAATCAGTCTAGTATGGTTACTAAGTGTTGCTGGGTAATCGAAAACACAAATTCATTTCTAGAAACATTGTTTAGAGCCTTAGATAAAATACGCAATGTTTGCCTCACACACTCAGGATTGCAGCAGCCCTTATTAATAGATTTTTTAAGCGCCTCTACTCAAAAACATTGATCAGCACTTGTACTTGAGTTTCCTAAATTGCTTAAAGATACAATAAAAAAAAAACAACAACATCACTTTGGGTTTTATCATACAGGGTTTATTGAATCTAATGCTTGGGATAAAGCAAAAAGTTTTTGGCTCTAAGACGTCTTCAAGCTTTGAATTTCTGAAGACGAAAATGGAAATCTCTCTATATGTACATTTGAAACAAATGGAGTATTTTTAATTTCATTAATTTCATTAAGCTAATTCAATTCAGTCTTTTGAGTCACAAGTAGTTTGCAATAATCAATTGTGAACGCAAAGTTCAACTAGAACTGTTAACAAACTCAACTTCTCAAAAGAAAGTGAAATAGTGAACTTGAACTTTCAATTTCTAACCATTTTGATGGTTATTTTTATATTGAGTTGGATATTCGAATAAAGTTAAATGTTGATCAACTACCAAACATATCTTTTGGAGAAAGTAACATGTACAAGTTTATATGCAATACCTACTGCAAAAGGCATTATTTTTTGAAGTATTTTTAATTTTAAATCAAAACTGTATTTAGTGGATGATTTCCCACAGAAACATGATTTGGATATCCCTGATCATTATATTTCTACTTGTGTTTATTATTATTTTAGTGTGAACTAGAAATTAACAAGAAATTAAAGTTACATGAGTTTAAGATAAATTGAATCTATCTTGGGTTGCTCTTATTTTAACTAAAATATTTTTTGTGAATTTTTGTGAAAATAATAATGCATAATAATGTAAATATACTCAAAAATACTAGATAATATAGTATGCATATGTTTAATAAATAAAATGAATTCTTAACTGAGCAAAGAAAACTTAACAAGCAAGTTTTAATTTTAAATATTGTTAAAAATGTACTTTATATTTTATAAATTAGCCTTTTATTACTTAATTCAATGTTAGAAACTTTTGAAAACCCACTAAAAAGCTGTTATAAACAACAATTAACAGAATTGAAATATCCACTCTCACCCAGAAAACTATTAAAAAGTTTTATATATATTTAAAAATATATATAAACTTTTTAATAGTTTAAATAAGATTAGTTCATTTATTAAACAATCATTAGAAGTAATTTATTATGTAATTTAATGGGGTTTTGTGTAGCTTGCTTCAAAAAATGTTTGCGAAACTTGTTTCAAAAAATGTATCAAAAGATAATTTTTTAAGTAATTTGTTTTAAACCCAATTAAAGTATAATGATAAGTAATTTTCCCTTATATATTTTTTCCCCTTATATATATTTTCTTTTTTGTAAGGAATTGTTTACTTTTTTCTTTAGTTTTTTTTTTTTTGAGTTTTCTTCCTAGTTTAAGTTTAGCTTTGCATTTCTTTTTTCATTCCTAAAACATTTGAGCCATCAAAACAATCCTGTCCAAGCCTGATATATATATATATATATATATATATATATATATATATATATATATATATATATATATATATATATATATATATGTTTTTAAGCATAAAATGATGTGTCGTTTATGTACATGTAAAACCATTTAACATAAACTGTAAGCCATTTTAGTCGAGCCACTTTATATCATTATTTAACATTTAAACAAGTCTAAAAATATTGTTTTAACAGTAAAACAAATGAAGTAATTAACTTTATAAAAACTACTCATAAAGTTTCAATGACGATTACGTAAAACAGTTTAAATTATGTTAACAAAAAACAAAGTAAATTTTATTTTAATAACCTAACTTTTCCATCAAAAATGTTCAGCAGAAAAAAAAAATCTGTTATATGATGCATAAAAAAAGAAATCATAAAAGAAATATAAGAAAACTTCTCTTTATCATCTTGCAAGCACAAGAATATTTATTTAGACAATTTTTCATAACAACTAATAACAAAAATAACTACCGACGTGGAACGCCCATGATGGTAATGCAATCATATGGTCTGAACTAGTGTCTTGTCATTCCTCTAAATCTACGTTAAATTTCTACAATGCCAATAATATCAATTTTATACCTAGAACATATAATCCCTCAAATTGTACTGAACTTTGCCCAATATTGGGCAATTATTAAAGCTAAATTATGTAAGATGTTTAGGCAAGCAAAATCAAGTACTGACTTTAAGAAGAAGTGGGATAAAACCACCATAGAGTATGGATTTCACTAGGGGTTGCATCTCAAAATTCATATTTGAGAATTCTGGAATTCATATTCATAATATAGTTTCGAATTCCGAAAATTTCCCAGCGAATTACAAAATTAAAATTGATTTTTTTGTGCTCTCTCTAACTTTTAAATTGCATTTTCGTTTCTGTACATATAAATATTCTATATTCTAATTCTTTAAGAAGGCATAAACAATGCTAAATTACAGTTATTCTGCATAATAAAAGTAGACATAGAGAAAACATTCCTAAATTGCAGTTAATAGTTTTATGTCTTCATTTTATATCCATATGTAATAATTTTTATATTTCGTATAACTTCGTGTTTGTGTCTTATATTTTATGATTTCCAGCTGTGTTGATGTTTGTTTATTCGAGTGTTAAAACATTCCTAAATTGCAGCTAATAGTTTTATGTCTTCATTTTATATCCATATGTAATAATTTTTATATTTCGTATAACTTCGTGTTTGTGTCTTATATTTTATGATTTCCAGCTGTGTTGATGTTGGTTTATTCGAGTGTGGTGTGTATTGAATTATTTGGATCAATAATTTTTAAGTACATATCATCAATATTTTTTAAGTAGGTAAGCAAATAATAGCAGGAATAATAGCAGTTTTAATTTAACAACATTATTTGATAATTATTTAATTTTAATTTTTTGTTTTTGTTTAACAAGTTAAATTATTATCAATAGTACATCCTAAAATGTCTTCAAAAGAAAGTTATTTGGAATACAGAAAGCAATTTAAAAATAAAAGTTCTATTTTTAGATTCATTTTCTAAGAAGATCAAAAAATCTAATAGCAAAATGTAAAATATGTTATGAAATAGTTAAATCCACTGGTTCAACAAAAACATTGCATTTAAGAACAATATACAGTATTAATGAATTAAATGGAGATGTCATGCAAGATGAATTTCCGAAAGCAGCGCATCAAAAATGATTACAAATTATTTAGTCAACAAAAAAGATGAATCACTTTATGCAATTGTATAATAAATTTGTGCCTTGGATAATATGCCATTCAAAGTTTTCTGTACGTCTATTGATTTGAGAAATTTATTTTTGGCTAGAGGCGCTCGAGATTTTGTATTACCAAAATCGCCTTACTCAATTCGCAAAATGGTTTTAGAATACACACAAAAAATACAGGCTGAAATTTTATTAATTTAAAAAAAGATGGAAAACAGTTTTGTTTAACTCTAGATGAATGGACATCTTTAAGAAACCGACGGTTTTGGAATTTAGGTTTAGTTCCTGTTGAAGGACGTTACCCTGCTGAGAAATGCATTACGGCTCTGAAAACCACATTGCAAGGCAAATATCAATAAGATAATATATCTATAACAACGGATGGGGCAGCTGTGATGCAAAAAGGATGGCTTTTACCATGTAATCAGCAGTTGTGCTTCGCACACGCGATACATTTAGCTGTAATTGATGTTCTGTATAATAATTCAAATACAACTAAATTGGTGGCTTACACATATACAGAAAAAGTTAGTGTAGAAGATCAAGGAAATGACTTCAAAGAATCGGATGAGGAATTTGTTGAAGATGAAAATGTTGACTTAATTGAACAAACTTATAATAAAACTGAGCATGATGAGACTGAAGAATTTGGATTTAGTTTTCTTGAATGAAAATGCTGAAATTTTGTGGATTAATAACATTCTCCATTGTCAAGAAGATAATAATAAAATTTAAAATATTTACAGAATTTGACTTAATTCCGAAAATATTTAATTTAGAATTCTGAATTCCAATTTTTTTATTTTTGTTAAAATTTGCATTGGCTAGATCTCACCTTCTCTCACCTGTGATCTCACTGTAGATCTCACCTTCTCTTACCTGTTATCTCACTGTAGATTTCACCTTGTGCAAAATCTTATGACTCCCATCAAGATAAAAATTAGAAAATTTTATTGTACTGAAGAAATTTAATTCTCTTCTTTCTTTATTTTTGTTCTAGACATAATAAGCATTCAATAAAAAAAAATCAACTTTGTAACTCATTCCAATCTTTTTTAATTCAAAGTATAAAAAAGCGTTAGTTTTCTTTAATCTAACCTTTGTATCAAACTTGGCCCTGGTCAAATTTTAACCCCAGTCACTTACTAATGATACTAATATAAGATCTAGTTTTGATAACTCTACCAACAACCTAAAGTTTTACATTAAAAATATTTTATACGCTAAAACATCAAAAAGAAAATCATAATAATAAAAGTAGAAATCAAAAATAAAAAACATAATTGTTTTGATCAAGACATAAAATTTCTGATTATTGCAAGGAAAATAAAAGATAAAGAAAAAAAAATTAAAATCAATAAATAATCCTCAAACAATAAAAAATCATTTTTTTTAACATTTAAATCTAATTCAGATTAATATGTAATAAATGTTTTTTGTAACTTAGTTAACAGTTATTTCAATAAATTTATAACAATAAGATTAAAACATATAAAAAAAACACTAGTTATACATTTTATCTAATAAATAAATAAGAATTTTATGGTGCAAATAAAGATTTGAAAGGTAAATATTTTTTTTTATCGAGATATTCTAAAATTAACTAAAATTATTAAAAATGTGTACAAATCTATCACTGAACTATCAGTATCTATATACAACCAATTATCTTTAACTATCAATCTATCACTGAACAATCATTAACTGTATACGACAAATGTTTGGAAACATTAGTTTCTAGGAACACTTCATCATTTGTTGCATTATTTTGATGAATTTGAATTATTTATAATCAATTTAAAATAAGTATTATGTCACTTTATAAACAGAAAAGTGATGTTCATCTCTGTATAAAATTGTTGACTTAATTACAGTAATAGTAGCAGGGCTCGAATTAAGCGTATCGCGATCATGAATCGCAATTACTTTTCGCACCTTCGTAATTAGTTTTTTCTTAAAATTTGTTTTTTCGTGATCTTTCTGTTTTTCGTGATTTTTTTTTTTTTTTTTTAGAAGATTGATAGTCTATTCGCGAATATATAGTGTTCTTTTACAGTATAAAACTGCAGTGACTTCTGTAATGATATTTTTTTTTTTAAAGTGGAGCATATAGTAAAAGAAAAATAAAAGATTTAAAAAATCAATTAGCAAAAATGTTCAAATGCAAGAAAAAGACCGATTGTTTAAGGAAGGAAAAATTTATAAAAAACAAACGATTAAATACCTATTCGAATCAAGAAATAAAAGATTTTGATTGAAAAAAGAAATAAAAGTTAATTGATTGAAAAGTCACTTTCTTAACTCGAATTCTCAAGGGCTTTATTCCGATTTAGCTCATTCATTATGAACAAATTTAATGATATTTTTATAAGTTTATTTTGCGAAGAATAGTGGAAGGCAATATAGACTCTAAATAGTTATTTAAAAAAAACTTTAAAGTTTGCGAAAGTTAATGCGAAAGTTAATGCAAAAGTAGAACGAATGTTTTCATGTATGAATCGCGTAAAAAATGACTGGAGAAGTTGTCTTAGACGAGATCTCTTAAAATCTCTACTTAGGATAAGTGAAGAAGGTCCTGAGATTGACAAATTTGAACTTGATACTGCTATGGACGAATGGTATAATGATAAAGTTAGACGATTGTCAGCAAATTTTCATTGTTATCCGGAAAAAAGAAAAAGAAAGTCAGGAAAAACAGACATTGATCTAGCGACAGTTACAATATCGGATTTGGAAGAAAGTGAAAGCCATGAAGAAAATTTAATATTTTAAGCATTAAACTAGTGAAATGATTACAAAACGATCAAAATATTTACGATTACGATCTAGTACTTTTTCTATTAGCAATCAAAAAAAGTATAAGAATGTAAAAGATTCTATTATTTAGACATTTTTTTCTTTCGCTTTATTTTATTGAATGAAAAAGTGAACGCTAACTTTTATTAAAAAATACATTGAATGAAAAAGCAATAGATAGAAATATCATGGGAATTTGATAAGTTTACTTAGATAAGAAAACTTACTTAATAAAAATTTAATTATCATTCTTGTTTGTGATTGTGCGGGTTTTCGTGAAAATGTTAAGTTTAACATTTTATCGCGATAATGTTTTCGTCATTTTTAATAGTTTTTTATAACTGTTTCAAATTTATAGATTGTTTTGTTAGAGTTTTAAATAATTTTTTTTACTGTTAAAAATTTATAGAAAATTAAATATTTTAGTTGTTTTAAACAGTTTAAAATATGTAAATAAAATAGAAAATAAAATAATTAATTAAAAGAAGATTATATCAAGTTCATTGATTTTACAAAAATACAGCCGTTAGATTTAATGCAATATAATAATAGTAATAATGTAAATTATAACTAAAGCTACTTTACAACTGCTGAACGTAAATGTTATGACATCTTATGCAAAAATGAGACTTATTATATATGTTATTATAAATAAGTTATAATAAATAATGCCCCTCCCCTCCGGCAGGAGTGGAGGAGGGGTTATGAGCAACAAAAAAATCGCAATTAGATTTTTTTACCTTAATTCGAGCCCTGAGTAGTAGGCACTATTACTAGTAGCGGGCACCACTCATGTCTTTTGACTCATAGCTGATGGCAAACATTGAATAAAAAAAAGGCACCTTTTAATATTAGCTCATTTTAATAGGAGTTTAAGAAATTTGTAAATATGTAACTTATGTAAATTAATAACAACATCATAATTTAAAATTGAACCCTAAATTGAACCTGAAATCTTTTAACAGTTAGTTTATAAATTTAAGTTAAAAACTTCTATATGATTTATGTTTTTTTTAAAAAAATAAAAGTTACATAAGTTAAATATGTTTATTATTTATTTACTTCTATGTTTAATTTCTTTAGCAGCATAGATATTAGCCCTTTTCGAAATGACTGGTTCAATGGTGCAAATGTAAAAATTCCATTTTATTATACACAAATGTAAAAATTCCATTCTATTATGTAAAGACCTCTGTAAAATGTAAACATCTTTAAGTCAAGTTGAGTTTGTGGATTATATATGCAAGCTTGCCCAGGAAGGCGTGCAATTTCAAGTCTTTATATTACTACGCAAATAATATTTTGTTTTGATGGTTTAACCACAGTTTTTAATAATTGCGCTGAAATGATTGTTTTTAATTTCGTTGAAAATAAATAACTTTGACACATTTATCTTTACTAACATTTTTTTATTAGCAAAACGCTTTTAAATAAAGTAGCTAATGGTTTTAATTAAAGTAACATTGAAAGTTGTATATTTTTTTATTTATATTATTTAATTATATAAGATTTTTTTATAAGTAAAAATAACAAAAGTAAAAATTAAAAAAAAAAATTTTAATTTCAGCCAAGGTCTCTTTAATAAACTTTATATTAGAATCATTAAAGATTTTGTTAAGAATAAAAAAAAAAAAGGACAAACTTTTTTGAAAGCTGTTTGAATTAAATAACTTTGATCTTTACTAACGTTTTTATATTATTGAAACGCATTTAAATAAAGTAACAAATCACTGCTAATGATTTTTTATAAAAACATTAATGGATAACGTATATTTTTTTATATTTATATAAGTATTTATTTTTTATTTCAAATGTTTTTAAATAAAAAAAATTTCAATTTTTTAAATAAACGATTTAATTATTTTTACTTTTGTGCGAAGAATTGTTAAGAATCTTTTTTTAAACTTTTAAATGTGCGCGTTTATTAAACAATCCTTAGTTTTAAGTTGTTACTTTATTTAAAAAGGGTTTCGCATAATATTATAAAATATTATAAAAACATTAGTAAAGATAAACGATTCAAAGTTATTTATTCCAAACATAAATATAACTTATCGTTATAATTTTTATTTATTTTAGTTTTAATTTTATTTTTGCTATTTTAGTTTTATTTAAGTTAATTTTATTTGAAAAAACCTTAAAAAATATTTTACTAAGTGTTGGATTTGAACTTTCGGAATTATTAGAATCATTGCAATTAATTTATTCCTTTCAAGCAAATACTGTAAACATATGTATTAAAAAACTTTATTGCATAGCAAATAAAATTTATTAAAAAAATTTAAAAACCACAATATTTAAAAAAAAAAAGAAAAACCACAAGTAACATAATTAGATTTTTAAATAAAATTTTTTGTAATTTTTACTCTTCCATTATTCTGTAATAGTGTCCATATAATTTTTCTAGAAAATAAAAAGTAATATTTAATATTTTTTTACTGGATATTCTAAATAATTTTATTGTTTAAATGTCTTGCATTTTTATTTTCATTTTGATTATACAGGTATATCCTCAAACAGCTGCAAATTATGGTTCTACCCCAGCAAACCTTCAAGCTACTCGAACTGATCTACCTCCATACAGTTCTCAGCAGTATGGGAGTGGTTATGTAAGTTTTTTACTTTATTTACTTTTTATAATATTGCATTATTATAATACATTGTAATATTTTGAATTATGTCTATAGAGTTCAACAGATGCTGCAATGAAACAAAGGCAAGAGGTAAATAAATTTTTATATAGATAAATTTAACTCTTTCTCTCTCTTTCACTCATTTTTATTCAGATTATAATCTGAATAAAAAAAATAGTTCTTCACAAATGAGAAAATAAGTAATGATAAAACTTGAATAAAGTGTGCTATAAAAATAAAATATGTTTTTATTTTTTAATTTACTTAAAAACATAATTCTTAAAAACTTTATATTTAAACAACAATAAAACAAAAATATTAAAACTTATATTTTCTAATGTCTAACGGGTGATGCGGAAGTTATCGGACAAATCCTAATTTCATTATTTGAGCATAATAATTAGTTTTTGTGGTTTTATGCGTAGGCATAAACGTTCTATAAAATATAAACTTTATTATTTGAAACACAATTATTTAAAATGAGGTTAAATGCAGCTGAACAGGAATCTTTTTGAAATTGACTAAAAATGTTTTTTGTAAATAAACCTAATATTAAAAAAAAAAATCGTAAATCATTTTGAAAAGGAAGGATTTGCTTGAAGTACAATATATGATAACCTAAAAAGACTTGAAACTGTTCAATCGTTTTCTGATAGAAAGCACCCTGGTCATCCGACATCCTGGACTAGACAGAAGAACCAAGTTGTCAAAACAAAACATTATATGCGTGGTTAGGCAAAGTGCGCGACATCGACTGCGATATGTGACATGCATCAACTAACTTAAATAAGGAGAGGCGCAATACATTGACTCAATTAAAGTGATTAGCGCATCAGAGTGTATATGCATCAACTGAGAGTTTTGGTTTGAACAGACAGTATATGACTGCTAACCTAGTTTTGTATATATATATATATATATATATATATATATATATATATATATATATATATATATATATATATATATATATATATATATATATGTATATGTATATATAATGTTTGAATATGATATTTTAGGAGCTGGAAAGAAAAGCTGCGGAGTTAGATAGGAAAGAACAAGAGCTTCAAAGGCAACAAAATGAAAGAATTGGTATTTACTATACTTTTAGTTTGAAATAAAAGATATATAATGGCTAAAAAAAATGAGCAGTTTTTCTAAAAATTCCTAGAGTTTCCTTTATTTAAATATATATAAGCCGTAAAATAGCCTATCAGATCGAGTAAGGTTTCTGTAATGCAACTTTTATGTCTTAAAAAAAAAAAAGTGTTGAACACCATTTACAGCACTGTTTGATGAGTTTCAGTCTAACCACTCAGTAGCTGAAGCCACACAGATTATTGCAATCGAATAGGTCAGGGCTTGGTATATGAGGCAAAAGCACAATGTTATGTCATGATACAGGTCTAGTTCCTGCAGACTTGTGTTTTGAGACATTTGAAATAAACTGCATACTTCATAACAAGAAAACATGCTTAAAGTAGGAAAGACCTCCAAGCTTGGTGTATAGATACTAAATCAACTTAATACTAATTAGCTCAATTAGAGATAAACCTCTTATCATTGTACCACATGTTTGATAGGCTTGACTATTTCATCACTGATAAAAAGTAATTACTATACTTAAATCACACCATGAATCACCATGGACTAGGGCTAAAACAACCACCAAAACCATCTTTAAAAGTTGACCTACATCCTAAAATAGATGTTGCTTTTGGTTTAGCGTGATGCGCTCAGGTTTTTATATTCAGACCTGCATTTCCCTAATGTGCTTCGCTCAACTAGCACATTAGAGAAATCAATCAAGCAGAACTTATAAAAAAATATAAAATTTAGTTATGTAATAAAAAAATAGTTATAAATTATTTTTTATTAATTGTTAAAAAGTGCTCATTTCTTTTCAGCCTACCCAAATCGTTTAAAATATACAATAGTTATCAATAATTTAGACTCAGAATAATACTAGTAGTTTCTTAGTTATTTGTGCTTAAAAAAGTGCCTTTGTTTTTATTTTTGTAATTTTATTTTTAATACGGTTTACTATTTATGAAATTCTCTATAACATTTAAAAAATAACAAGAAAATAAAAAAAGTTAAAGGTATTTTATTTTAAAAATAACAAAAATATGTAAAAAGGTCAAAAATCTAGATTATAAGTTTAGACTCAAGATTTTTCATTTTAAACTGTATGTCATCTGTATGTCAAACGTCTGTTCAGGCTCATCTAAAAATAAGCCTCTTGTAGGATTCAAATGATTTTCAAGCCTCTCAATGTATTTGTATTGGTCCGATCTACCAGTTACAAGTAGCATAGTTCTGGTCCATCATCTATGATACAACCCTAGATCCCAACTGAACTCCCTCCACCAAGGTGCAATAAAACAATTATGAAACGTCTCATTATGGTGTCTTCAAACTATTACTATATTTTTTCTATTAAAAACTAAATAATTGGAGACATTGCTAAATACTTTTTTTTTAAAGCTCATTATCACTTATCTTGAGAATTTTTTTGCAAAATTGTAGCCATTTTGAACTAATCTGATTGTTTAAGCATTGTTTCTTCTAGCAGTAGTATATGAGCAAAGTTTACGATCAATTAATCTTCTAACTACTGTCATTTTGAGTCATTTTTAAAAGCTAGATTTATTTCTTGTGCAATTTGTTTGGCATTATACTTAAAAATTTTTCAATTATGTATATACTATTATAATCAGTGATTATCATCAAATTTCTGGGTCTTCCAATAGTTTATCTAATGTGCTATCTGTTTTTTTTCCACTTAACTATTGTTTTAGTGACACATAACTGAAATACATTCTTGAAAATCAACTGCGTTTTTCTTGTAAAATTACCAGCAGGTGGAAGATAATAGTTCTTTCTTTGATTTCTTTTGAAATTGATGTTTAACCCACTTTCTAAATATTTTTAAGGCAAATATTAGGTAAAAATGGTATATTTTGATTAGCATGCACTAACACCTAGTAAATTAATTTTTAAATAGACTAAATTGTAGTATTTTACAGAATATACTTTATCTAACATTAAAATTACAATCTTTAAAAAAATACATTGTGTACTTATATAGAAAATAAGAAATAGAGTCTAGTTTTATGAGACACATTTTAATGTGTTTTAAAATGCTACTATTAAAAATAATACTAATATATAATATAAAATACTAATATACAATAATAACTTAATACATCAGATAAAAGGGTGTGTTTTTTTGAATATTTGGCAACAAACTAATTAAATTTAAAAAAGTTTTCTTGAAACCTTGGTTTAATTACTTTTATTTTAAGAAAAAAGAGTTAAAAGCTAGTTAAAAGGAAATTTTCTTTCTTAGTCTCACTATAGTGTTTTATTATTTTTTTTTTTTTCAGGTATTCAAGTTAAAAATTTTCCACCACTTCCGGCATTTTGTTGTTTTAAACCATGTTATTATCATGACATTAAAGTTGATATACCTGTTGAAAAACAAAAAACATGTCGCTTATTATTCTATGTTTGGCAATGTAAGATTTTTTATTTAATAAAATTTGTCTTTTTGTCAACTATTTCAAAATATAAAATAATAATCTAAAATAGAAATAAATATTGGATAAAATTATAATATTATTAAATATTGTATAAAATATTATCAACTTGTCAACAGTAACTATTTTGTAACATAAAGGTTATACTAAATATTCCCATATGTTATATATAAGTTAAGTAACTTGTTTTTTGTTCTTAAAATTGAAAAAAAAATTAATACTATAGCTTATATTTATTAATATACCTTTTTATGAGATTTTTTAACCTTTTTATGAGATTTTTTTGCATAACGCAAGTATATATAACATTACTCAATATACATTTTTATTAGTTTTTTCCATTAATATACAAATTTACATCATAAAAAGTTAAATAATTAAGTTTCGAAGTAATTAAGCTTGGATTATATAACATAGAAACTTTAATTTTTTTCTAAATTCTTTGTAGTGAGACAATTTTGAATTACTATATATCAACAATTTAACCGCTACAATTAACAATCTTGATTGCTCTTTAAAGCTTTATGCCGATGACATCATGTTATATAGTTCATTTTGCAACATGGATCATAGCCACACTTTGTTAATGCTTTTAATAATGTTGTACTTTGGTCAGAAGCATGGCAATTACCTATTTCTTCCAGCAAGTGTTTAGTTTGTAGAATACTTTAACTATAACTTAGGAGGTCATAATTTAGCTTGGTTTTTTTAATATAAAAGATCTCAGTGTTACTCTGGGTTCTCACCTTAACTATAAAAAACATATTTCAAACATTATCCATGCAGCTAATACTAAAGCATACCTTATTTTAAAATGCCTTAAATCTCGCGATCCTAGTATCTTAGCAAAAACCTTCACTACATATATTAGGCTTATATTAAAATATTGCTTCCCAGTTTGGTTGTCATATCATGTTGAACTAATAAAGGGAGTTAAGAGCATGCAAAAACGCTTCACAAAAAAATCTTAAACAATTTAACTTACTATAGTTGACTTCAGTTGATTTGGAGTCGCTTAAGATAAGGCAATTAAAACATGACTTATTAACTTGCTTCAAAATTCTGCATAACTTGGTCTTAATTGATAAATCTAGGTTCTTTTTTATTGACAACAAATACAACACGCAAAAATATAAATATAAAATGCGCA
>NC_088932.1:5752500-5762500 GCF_038396675.1 Hydra vulgaris | reverse complement strand
TATATATATATATATATACATATATATATATATATATACATATATATATATATATATATATATATATATATATATATATATATATATATATATATATATATATATATATATATATATATATATATATATATATATATATATATATATATATATATATATCAAGCCTTCTCAGGAAAGGTGTGCAGTCTCACACCTTATATAACCATGTATATAATTTTTTGTTTTAACAACTTGGCCATGGTTTTTTGCATATATTGATAGTTTGTGTGTTTTAAAAAATGTGCTGAAAAAACTAAGCCAATTTAAATAAAATAAAGAAAATAAAAAGCTATAAACTGAAAAGAGGAACTAGCTTAACGAATGATAAAATAAATTAAAGTTAAACCAGAGAATATAAAAGTATAAAACTAATTTATTTTTTAGTTTAATTGTATTTTAATTAAAAGTAATAATTATTTTAAAGCCATTTCAATTAATAGTTTAAAACTAATAATTTTTTCTTATTTATAATTGTTTTATTTATGACTGTGATTTTGGCATTGGTCAAGGGTACTAATCCTAATAACGGGAATGTTATATTTGCTTTGTTGACATTAGAAAATATCAAAGTTTTAAATTTTTAAATAGATAAGTTTCGAAGTAATTAAGCTTGGATTAAATAACTTTGAAACTTTGATTTTTTCTAAATTCTTTGTAGTAAAACACTTTTAAATTAAAATAAAACATTAATTTTTGCTTTTTTATTTTTTCTGGTTTATTTTTTGTTCAATTTATTATTCGGTAAGATTTAAATTTTTTTAATTTAGTTTTGTATATATTTTTATTTAGTATACATTTTTACACTATTCTTCAACTTAATCAGTGCGTTGGCATATTTAGTTACTAATAGTTCAGGAGCTACAGTTTTTGGAGTTTCAATTTTGTATCTTGTTTTATTTGCTCCTTGTTCATTTATATGCTGGTATCGACCAATATATAAAGCTCTTAAGTAAGTTTTTTTGTTTATATGTGTATAGTAAATGTAGTAGGTACCTTTGTCTAATTTTTAGATAAGTTTTTAGATAATAAAAATGTTATTACTAATATTATATTATATACTAATTTTACTAATATTATATTTTTAACTTAATATTTTTTTTACTAACTGCTTGAACCTGTAATTTTTAATTTTTTTGGCTCTTTTCCACAGACTTTGAGCTTATTAGACCTTTTACCCTGTTTATTTATTTTGAAGAAAAGAAGTTTGAGTGTAACATCTTCATACATTAAGAAGAAAATTGTCTCTTTACTGTGTTAGATGTGCAGATTTAACTAATTATGTAAATACATTAATGAACTAAGTATCTCTAACATAAATGACAATTGTGTGACACTTCTCCTGGTTTTGTTTTTTCACCCTTCAATTTTCCACCCTCCCATTAATTTAGACCCCCTCCCCTCATATTTAATCAGCAGGTGAAAAGAGTTATTTTAAATGTAATTAAAGTTTTAAATCTAGATGAACCTTTACCAAAATAATAAAATGCAAAATAAATGTAAATATTTACTTATATATTTGTATATAGTATATATATTATATTTATATTGTATATAGTATATATATTTATTCATAAAATAAACAAAGTATATTTTTTCAACTCATTTATTTACAAATTAACAAAACATCTTAATTGTCAATTTTGTTCACTTATATCGCAGTACATCATCCGATTCATCTAAAAAAAATCTATTAAAATATAACATGTAAAAATAAAAAGAAAAAGACACAAAAACTAGAAAAATTGTCAAAATATTCAAATAGATTAGCTGATCCCTAATTCTATTGATGAAGACCAAATTTTTTCCACAGCATTCATAGATCCCCACACTAAAATGCTTTCTTTACCATGCCTCATTTGGTCACATGTTTAGTGTTTTAAGTGCTTTTGGTCTACTAAATTACCTGTTGTTGGTATCCTGATTGTTTCATTGACAGCAGCAACTTTAGTTGCTGCTGTCAATGAAACAATCATTGTTGGTGTTGTTAAACAGTGTTATATATATATCAACACTACAGCTTCTGTTATAAAGGCATTTTCCAAAAAAAAGAAAAAAGAAACAATGTTTATTATCATTAGTGATAATGAATAAACATTAAAATAATTATGTGATCCATTAGAATAAAGTAATAATAAAAAAAAAAAAAAATAAATTTTAAATTGAAAACATAGAAAACAGATAGAAAGTTACTTTATCATTTTTGCAATGGTTTTAAAATGGTTTTAAATATTTTTGGAAAAGCAAACTATAAAATAAATATAACAACAACAAAAAAAAAAAACCTAAAAAATAACATATTATCAATATCAACTTGTGGCAAATTTTCACATTCTTTTTTATGTGTTTATATGTAATAATGCATTGATTGTTTAAAGACTTTTCAAGTGCAAAATGTTAATTTTTTATTTAGGTCAGACAGCTCGTTTAGCTATATGCTTTTTTTTGTTGTATTCTTTATTCAAATTATCTTATGTGGTGTATACTCACTTGGAATATCAGTTGTTGGGACTGTGTATGATAATTATGTATCTTTAAAATTCTTGTTAATTTTTTTTTTTAATAATTTTTTTCAAGATTAAATATAAAAATAACATAAAGCTTTTGTTATTTATATTATGTTATTTGGTTTTAAAATCAATCATCAAAAAATTTTTAATTGTTTGATTAAATAGATTGAATGATTTTCTTATTGAATTATTTTAGGGGCTGGATAAATGGAGCTGCTCAAATTGATACAAACAAAGGTGTCTCTGCTATGATGTTTATTACTGCTGCATTATGGACAGTTGATGGTATTTTAATGGCCTTACTTCTGCAAAAGGTTTTATGTTTATTTCTATGTTTATACATACTATTATACTTACTACTGCAAATATGTCTGCGGTTAGATTTGAGCACTATAATTTATTAGTGGACTCAAAGAAGCTTTTGTCTAGAAGCTCTAACTCCATACTAAAATACTGTCATTAGTAATACCAAGTGCAGACCTAAATTTTCACATATTTTGAGCTTGGTGATGATAGATGATTATATATAATCATCTATCTTCACCATCTGTATTATTTGCCATATTATTTAAAGCACAACTAATAATTTATTAGTTCTGATTAACTTTTGTTGTTTATTAATAAAATAATTTGAAATTAAGAAAAATTTGAATGGCAAAATTATCTTCTGCTACAGTGACAACAAGGAGAAAGTTGATTTGTTGTACCTTCAGTTCACCAGCAGACTTGAAAGATGTGAAAATGCCTGGCAAACATACAAACATGTCATGCTAACTATCTTTCCTCAATGCAGAATATGAGAGTGGAAAGTGGTAGAAAACAACTTTCTTTGAAATATTTGAAAATTCGGCACACAAAATTAAAGATTTATGGATAAATCATCAATTCCTACTGTCTCATAAAGCATTGTGAAAATGTTGATTACAATCAAAAGTACAGAAATATTATGAAGTCTGTTAACAAAACAAAACATACAGATAAATTTAAGTCCAAAATAATAACATTTCAAATGCATTCAGAAAATACCTCATTTACGTTGCAGCATGCAAATGACATAAAAACTATCATCAATCCAGTGATAAAAAGGAATGCTTTTTTTGCACATCCCGAAAACATGCTTCTATGATTTTTGGATACTCATATACAAGTGACTTCATTCGTGTAAGTCTTGCATCGCGAATGCCAGTATTTAGCACAAAGATAAATAAATTTTGTTAAAGCTAAAGTTTAAATATAGAGGGATTTTTCCTCTCCGTTAAAACTTTGGTTGTATATTATGGACTGCGGAGCTTGTGTGGCAAAAATTCAGGAAACAAGTATTTTCATAAAAACCCAGCGCTCTAGCAGCAACTGAAGACACTAAAATATTTTTTTAAAAACTGTAAACATTTCTTACTGAGTCATTTTGTAATAAATATAAAGTCCTAAGAGGCGCCTAAATTGAAAATGTTAAATTTAAATTTCTCAATCTTTCTTTAAATTTCTTATTTTTATTTTAATGCTTTAAAAGTTTGGTTGGTGTATTCTACTCAATTTTCTTGAAAAATAAGCAATAATTAATTTTGTAAAAGCACTTATCTAAATTTCAAAGAGCAATAATATATTAGTACAAAAACTTATTTAAATTTCTTCTACTGTTTCGCATTCAGTAGGTTCTGGAAGATCCTTCACCAGCATCTTCCTAATGAACCTGCTGAAGTCATATTTGATAATTTGAATAAAATTAGTTGAAAACTATTAAGATAAAGTTAAAAGTTTGTTTGTTAAAATTTAAATTAGGTAATATAGACACTAATAATATAGTAATTAATATAGACAGAAGTACAATTTAAAAATGTTATAATGCAATTAATCAAACACTTAAATAAACAACATAATAAAAGTATACTAAAATAGAGTTCATAAGATTTGGCAAAGTGCTACATTTTTCTAAAAAAAAAAATATTAGGATGTTTGAGTAAAGAAATATTGGGAGAAAAATCATCAATGATTATTTTTCTAATATACTATTTTTGTTGTTTGTAAAAATAAATGTTTTCAAATTTGTAAAATAAAAAACAAATTTTAGCAAAAATGAGAGGAAAAATTAGCACCACTAGAGAGTGAAAAAATTGAAACCACTACAGTGTGAAAGTTCTGAGTTTGTAACAACAGTTTTAAAAAAAAAAAATTAACTGGTCCACACCAGTGGTTTTAACAAGGATTTTCAAGGATTCTGGTCCTTGTAGTTTTATTTTTCTATTTTTTTTTTTTTTTTTTTACTTAACTCTTTTTAAAAAACCTTAAAAATAAAATTTAAAAAAGTTTAACTAAATGTAAAACCTTTTAAAAATGCACCTTAAAAAATAATGTTTAAAAAATAAAGTTTAAAAAGATTTAACTAATAATAAAAAGATTTTATTTATATTTATATAATAAACTGAAAAATACAGAGAAGTGAGGAAGATCTCACAATAAACAGAAAATTTATATTCTAAATAACTTTTATTAATTTAGGTGCATTCTGCATATCGTCGAAGCGGTGCAAGTTTTGAAAAAGCACAAGGAGAATTTGCTCGTGGAATTGCTTCAAATAAAAATGTCCAAAATGCAGCTGCTGAAGCAGTCAAAGGCGGTTTTTCAAAATAATCTTTATCACTTAATCTAGTCTGTAAATTGTAAAGCGTTTTATCTCTTGATTGTAATTTTTTTTAATTTGTTATTTTATTAAATTGAAAACAATGCAGTTATCGATTTTTAACTGCTTTGTGAATTATATTGATTCTCTTGTGTTTTTATGTATTAATAAGCTTTTCAATTATTATACAAAATATACTATTATAAAAATATGTTTATGGCTATACAAAATTATTTTGCTTTTCTGAACACCTCATGCAACTCCCACTCTCATTCTAATCTTGTGATGGTGCATCCCTTAAAACATAGTTTAGTAGTTTATTATTAGCAAGTAAATATTTTATTTTAGTAAGTGAATATTTTATTCTAGTAAGTAAACTTTTTTATTTTATTTAGTAAATAAATGGTTTGTTTTAGTAAGTCAAAATTTGTTTTAAATACATTAATATTACTTCAAAAGTCTTTTTAGATAGTAAAGAAAAAAATATTCACATTATGTATAAACATTTTTTGTTAATTAAAAATTTTTCATTTATTTTTTTTTAGAAATGAAGTAAGTTCAATTTTTTTATTAATAATAATTATTAATTTTTATTGTTTTGTATTGTATTTTCCACTTATTTTTATTTTTTTTTATTAGGAAATAAATTTTTTTCTAAGAGTAGTTATTTTGTTGAGAAATTATTACAATTTTCTCAATTTTTATTAATTTTTTCTTTTTATAATTTTATTTATTTTATTCTAGGATCCTTCAATAACAAATTTTTCTGTTGGGCATGATAAAAATTTAGACAATTATAACCCCTTCGAAAAACAAGGAGGAAAGAGTGCGGTGTGTTTCTACAATTATATTTTTATTATTATACAGAGCAATTTTTAATAACATTTTCAAATAATGAAATCCAAGTTATTGTTGTTTATATGGTTGATGACCTTTTTTTTTGCCTGCTATTTGCTGAGGAAAATTCAAAGCCAATCTGTTATCAATATGAAACTGTTTCTTAATCACATTGCATCAACTATTTTCTTCTGTTAAGCCCTATTGGCTGCTCATTACAATTATATTAAAGTTAAAATTTCAATGCCCATTGCTATTTGAAAGTTTTGTCTTTAGTATCAGAATCGACTATTTTCAAATTCATTATTACTAAGTAGGATATATAGAGATAATAGACTTTATGGAATAAAACTTGAAAACAAGACTTTTATAAATAATTTGTTTAGGATTTTCTTTTTGTAGCTCAAACCACTCATACTTATTACCAAGAAACATCTTTTCACTTTATTGAGATCATGAATTATAGTCAATTGATAAAGATGCTATCTACAATATTTTGTTCGCTTTTGAAAAAAACAAAAAAAACAATCCCTATAATCTAAAATTTCAAAAAATAAACTCCAAAATAATAAAAATTTGTTTATGATTATATGATTATATATAGGAATATATATGAATTACAATTAATTTATATGATTTTATATAATTATATTTTAATGTGTCTTGTTAATTTGTTTTAAGTTTATTTAATCTCAAATATTGATTTTTAGACCTCTCCATCTTATAATACTTCACCAGCAATGATTGAACCTACAAACTCAGATCCTCCTCCAACGTACCAACAGAGACCATTTGTAGCTTCAAATCCTTATGTATGTTAATTTTTTGTATTTATGTAAGTATGGGTATGTCTACTTTTTTTAATAATGAGGAGAAAAAAAAAGGTTATCAAAATGTGTATAAATTGATGATTTTATATATATCTATATATAGATATATATATATAGATATATATATATATATATATATATGTATATATACATATACATACATATATACACACACACACACACACACACACACACACACAGGGCTTGTGATAAAGAAAATCGCCAAGCGTGTTATATCACGCTCGTAAAATTATAATATGTTGTCATCGAGCGCAATTATGCGCGCTCGGGGTCAGGGCCGTGAGAGCGATCTTGAAATTTGAAAATTGCGGAAGACTGTGTTTATAAAAAACTTTCTATTTGTTATACGATTTTCATATGTCAATGTTTGAAGTAGTATCTACAACAGCGCATTTATACTACTTCAATAATGTAGCTTTTTATACTTCCTAACTTCTTGTTTTTTATTTGCGCCAGATCGCTATTTTTTGAAACTATTAATGGTAAAAAAAAAATGCAACCAAACAAAAACGCAAGTACTTAATAAGTTCTTATAATAGTATTGAAGAATAAATTCGTGGCTAAAATTTTTTGCTTTTGTTGTTTTGATATGTATTTAAAACGCTGTTAACTTAATATATATGATTAACAATTTATATATTTCTTGATATTTTTTTAATAATTAATTTTTTTCATAAATTAATAATTATTGAATATATTTTTTCATAATTTCTTATTTAAATAACGCTTTTTTTATCGTCAAAAAGTTAGTAGATTATAACACAAGTATAATTTGAAATTCTTCTTCAAAACTATTAGTTGTAAGTTAAATAACAGATTTTCCCCTTAACTGTTGTCAGGGGTCTTTACTCTTTTTCATTTTCAAAACTGAATGCTGCTAATTCGTCAGTCATATCTTCATCAGCCTGTCTATTTCATCGTCTTCATTGAGAACTTGATTTAGAATTAATGATGCTGTTGTCATATAGTCATCTGGGTCATCATCAACCTGAAGTAATCGTCTCTTATTCAAATAAATGTCTTTTGCTCGCTTTTTTATGAGGATTATTTCTTCTTTTGACCAGCTTCCATGGTTTCCTAATATCATAATGCTATCATTTAGCATATTGTAACTCGTGGATAAGCGTTGATCTGATAATATGCTAGTAACTGTGCTAAACATTCCCTCCATGCTTGAGTTTGATCTGGAAATCATTAAAGTAATTGATATAACTTTTAATAAATTAGGAAACTTTGACTTTTTGTACAAGAATGTTGACCTCCAAATTTCTCTTGTCTGGCCATTGTGTACCATTGCTTCAAGATTTGTTCTTGCATGAATCAAAAATAGTTTCCATTTCTTGAATAATTAACTTTTCATTAAAATTAGAATGTTCCAATAGTGTTTTGAAATGCGTGGACAAAAACTTTATTTCGTCTACACCAAACTCTTTGTTGTCAGTTCAGTTCTGCGGGTCGATGAACCGCATGGCGTGATAAATCTCAGACTCTTCCTATATGCTAATAAACCTGCTGTGTAAAGTATTTATAAGTCTGGGTATAACATTTCTCCTAATATTTCTGACTTAGCATAATGCTTGATTTACATCAACCGAAGTCATATCTAAATTTACTATTGTATATTTCCTATTATTAGGATGTTTTTGTTTGTCCCCAGCTTTATTAAACTGACCAGACAGTGTTTCAGGCAAGTTATGTTTGCCATCAATAACCATGTAACTTGATACATAGCTATCTAAAAATTCTAAATCCGTATCAATTTCTTCAAGTTTCAATTCCAGTTCTAAATTTGTCCGGTTGATTGTAGCTAGAATATCATGCAAATCAAGAAAGGTAATTTTGGAATGTGTTTTTACACTGAAGTGAGAAACTAAAATAAATTACGATAAATTATGATTTACCTAAAGCTGCAGATGCATTTATTACTTCTTGTTTTGCTTTTCCAGAATTTCGTAGCCAATAGAAATTTGTATTGTAAATTTCGTCTACTTTCTTAAATTTGCAGATCTTGGAAAAAACCTCTTTAACTGCCAGTTCGACAATGGTTGACACAATGAACAGGAAGTAGCCATTCTCAATCAGCCTTAATTTGTGCTATGATACCACGATGTTTTTCAAAGTTTACACATGCTGCGTCTGATGTTATACTGACTAATTTCTAATCATTGGAATCTTGTTTAAATTCCCCCGATTTCAAAAATGTTATTAATTCCCTTGACAATGAAGTCTGCATCTACTCTGCCAAACCTTTCCATATCAAGTAGATTAAGAACCATATAATAAGGAGAACCGCCTTGTTCGATTCTTGCCAAAACTAACTCTTTTTCTTTCTTGGTTTTTTGAGCTTGACTACCATCGCACAGAATTGAGAAGAATTGAGTATCTTTCAGGATATTGGGAGACTTTTCATGCACAGCCATTGCAATACATTTTACGAATTAGCGTCCACTAGCGCCATTTTCGTTATGTTTAATCGTTTTAACACCATTGATCTTACAGCTTTTTACCTAAACATTTATGTATATAATGTATTTTACTTATTGATCTAAAGCTAAATGTACAATAGTTTAGTAAAAACAACCAAATTGGAAGCATGTGAAGCACTATTGCTAATTATTATGTTGTTAAACTAAATTTGAAATCGTAAACATTAATACTTACAATAACAGCAAAGTTTTTGTGCGGCATAGTTGGTTGAAGGGCCATTTTATACACACAGTTTACAAGTTGTATATACGCATCATCCGTTAAAACTTTTAAAGAAGATGATATTAATGTTTGTATTTAAGAAACAAAAGAATATCGCAGTTACAAAAATACATTTTTTCCTCAAACATTTACTTTATACGGTACCTATCTTAAGTGAATGATAGCAAAAGACAATTTAACAACAATTATTTTGGTTAATATTTTACATTATATGTAATTTATATATATTTATATCTATATTTATGAAAGTACACATTTTTACTGATCAATTTATATTGTTTAAATTGTTTTTTATAATATATTTTATATAATATAAACATCGATTTGCTATAGTGTGAAACTGAAAAGAATAGAAACTGAATAGAAAATGAAAAAACAATAATAAAAAAAGGTTAACAATTTTTAACTAACGTTACATTACGTAAGCATTGTTAATTAAA
>NC_088932.1:5730000-5747500 GCF_038396675.1 Hydra vulgaris | reverse complement strand
TGATTGGATTAAAATAAGAAGCGCTTAGCATTTTATATTTTTATAATTCTTTTCATAAAAACATTAACTTGTCTAATATGCTTAAAATGAGTTTCTCCTCCACATTTTCATAACTATAATTTACAACTTGATTAAACTCTATAAGCTTTAACCTTTCTCATTTTTAATAATAGTTTCTCATTTTAAATAATAAATTGCAGTAAAAATGTAAATGTAAAAATAGTAAAAATGGTTTTAAATTATAAAATAAACAAATAAAACTTTTTTAAAATGTAATAACATAATCTCACCAAAAAACTTGATTTAATAAGTAAGAAAAGAAGAAAGAAAAAATTATTATTTTTTGAAAGAAAATTTTTGAAAGACCTTGCTATGCTTGTGTTATGAATGAATTAATGACCTTGCTATGCTATAACTCTGCATTTTATGTTTTTATAAACTTTAATTACTAAAATTTGTTCACAAAAGTTTATATAGTACGTATAACTTACGTAATATGAGTCGACCAGAGACTTCTTGTAGAAGCCACAACAAAAATTTGTCTACATACAGATCTTTACACAGTAAAAATAACAATGTGAATTCTGGACAATAGTCAATTTTTGAAGCATTTGTTGTTAACCAAACTACAAAACAAGACACAGAACAAGTTCAAGAAGAGGTAGATCAGCAGTTGATTCCTGAAATAAGAACAAACGAAAGCGAAATTAGCATCGAGCATGAATCAAATGAAAGCGTTATCTCTAATATCAATGAACATTTACTAGATGGACATATGTACATGATGTGTCACCAATCTCAACAAAAGTGGGAAACAATATTTCCATTGGCTATTTATTCTGCAAAAGATCAAGGTTGGTTATGTAGTATTTGTAAAGAATACGGGGATATTGGAGAAGTGTGGAGAACTAAAGCCGCGAAGCTTTTTGAACATCCACAAAGGACATTTACTGCACATCAAAATTCAAAGAGACACCAGGATGCTGCTGAAAAATGTCAACAGGTCAAAAAAATACTTTCAACCAAAGGAACTGTATACAATCAGATGGTTGATAGCAGCTTGCTATACAGAATTGCGGGTAAACAGCGCAACCGTAATGTCATGAAAAAGTTTTTTAAAACTGTTTACTTTGTAATTAAAAAGAACTGGGCAGTCTGGGAAAACTTTAGTGATATCGTTAAATTTATTCGAGATCTTGGTGATAAGGAGATAGATTCACACTTTAAAATTGCTAGCAAACGAGTGTTGATCAGTTCATCAAAATAATAAGTGATAAATTAGAAAAAAGGTTTGCACAAAAATTATTTTGGCCCATGACTTTAGTGTTTTTGCTGATGAGATAAGCGAAGTGACGGATAGGGCTGTCTTTTCTGTTTTCATCAGATATGTCGATTCTGATTCTCATACTATTGAAAAAATATTTCTTGGTTTAATCCAAGTTATTGTAAGAAAGGATGCGCAAACCTTATGTGAATAAGTACAATTAGTTTTAAAATCTAAATCGATAGATATCCAGCAACTGCACTTCCATGGCTTTGATGGAACTAACATAATGAGTGGGGTGCGTAATGATTTACAAGCTAAGTTAAAAAAAATTTCTCCCCACTCAATGTACATTAACTGTCGTTGTCATTGTTTAGCTCTTGCTAAACAAGGACAATGATGATGCGGAGCTTGACGGTCTAACATATCAATTACTTGTTCTTGATAATATACTTTTTTTGCTTTTACTGGCTGATGTTTTTGTACCAATAAATAAATTTGCAAAGATTTTATAATAGCAAAACCTAGTCTACTCAAAGATAAACTTAAAATTAGACTTTTTAAAAAATGAGCTTAGTGATATAGCCAACAGTAAAAGTCCATTATTTAACACTCATTCAAATTTCTCTATATATCTAAAGAGCATCAAGGACTAGCACATCGATTAAGAAAAAATAATTTGTTTAACACGATGTCAACACCAGAAACAATTGATGAGTTTTTTAAAGAAAATAGTAGTTTTTAATATAAGAAAATAGTAGTTTTAAAAATAGTGTTTTTAAAGAAAATAGTAGTTTTTAAAGAAAAAAGTGCCATTTTTGATGAGATTAAAAGAGGAAATTGATGCAGTAATGCGAATTAATGACGATGTATTTTTAGCATTTGATGCATTTAACGCAACTGGTGAAAATTAAGATTCCACCAAGTTTTAAGCTAACATTAGTAAACTTTCACAATTTTATGGCCATGCAAAATCTGCTGTTATTGACGGGGGAAAAATTGCACCACCATTGTTTAATCCTATTCAAGATAATGAAGATGATATCCATCATTTTCTCTCTGATTATTGAGAAATCTTATTTAACCTTGAAATAAAAAGGAACCTAAAAATTCAAGCTTTAGTAAAAGAAGGCAAGTTAAAGAGTAGTAACATCGATATATATAAGCACGAACACCCGACAACAAGCGATGCTATTTATACTGTTTTCCGTACCGAGTATGCATGTGAGCTTTACTATGATATAATGAAGTTATTTAAATTGTCACTACTCATACCTCCTAGCATGGCAAACATCGAAAGAGGGTTCTCTTTGCTAAAGTTAATACATTCTAAACAAAGAAATCAGCTTGGTATAATAGCACTTGGTCGCCTTATGCAAATTTCTTTGGTTAGCCCACGAAATTTAATAAACCAAACTTATGAAGAGCTAACTAACATTTATCGAGACTCAGGTGAGAGACGCATTGATTTATAAAATGTCTATCCTTTCTAATATGCCTTAAATAAATCTTTATTTAAAAAAAATATATTTATATATAAATTTATTGTTTATTAAATGTTGTAGTTATAAAGCTTCTCTCGCAAGAGAAGCAGTAAGGAAATAAATTTGATCTCATTCTTTGTATTAGTTAGGCAATAAAAGGTATAAAGGAAAATAAGCGGTGAATCAATGTTGATGTTAAAGCCATTAATATAATATTACTGATTATTTTGGTTACTTTGGTAAATATTATTTGTACTATTTAGAAAAACAAGCGACATACACATCATCAACTAGTGTTGATCAGTTCGTCAAAATTATAAGTGATAAATTAGTATATTTCTACTATTTAGAAAAACTAAAGTTGATTTTAAGATTCTATGTTTTTAATTGCTGGAAGAAAAAAAAAAGCTCCTCAAAACGCAGACAGACCGGTAAGCCCAAAAAACTTCTGGATACGTCACAGCCATGTTCATGCATGATCTCCTTTCCTGTTGTTAGTCCAAATAGAAATCGGTATTATCTTGTTTCATTCTGTCTGACAAAAATATTGATTTTTTTATTTCATCAATGGCATCTGGTGCACAAATGTCAAAAAGAGAATCCAGTTTAATAAAGTTTGCTCTCCTGTTATCAGGGTCATTTATTTTTCCTTTAATTTTCATCAAACTCTGATATACAAAAGTTTTAAAAGTTTCATGATATCAATCATGTAAATTGTCATGCTTTAGCTTTTGTAGGTGCCTTATTTCAAAAAATAACAACAGCATCAACTGCATCATAGGCAAGATCCTGATTCTTCACTTATTTTGACATTTTCTGGATCATACCTTGGAAATAAGACAAATTTCATAATTTTCCTACAATCGGGCAGTTTGGCTCCATTAGTTGATGTTAAAGTATATGACCAATTTACAAGAAATCTGTTGGCTTTCTTGTCACAGGTCTGCCTGGAGTTGCTTTATGTGAGCTAGAGGTACTTGTACTACATTTAAGGTTACTACTATAGTTGCTTATAGTCTTATCCTAAAGAACTTTCTTTTGATTTATCAGACGCTTTAACTTCAGTACTTAGTTGTGAATGTGACCGCTCACATTTCTTACTTTATCAAGTCAACATTCTTTCAATATAATTAATGTTAAAATTTAATTCTTTCAAAAAACAGTGCCAAAACTTGAGCAGTGCAACTGAAAGCAAATGAAAACTTTTTTTGAGTTTTTCTTTGCCTATTGTAATTTTAAAAAAGTTAAAAAAAAAAATTAATTAAGTTATACTCAAAAAATGGGGTGCATGTTCAGAGGCTTTGAGGAACCTCAGGCTCACTTATCAAAAATCTTTAAAAATTATATTTAGATATAATGTATAACAGGAAAAACCTCAATTTGGGTGACTCAGGAGTAAAATAATATTTTCTGAACAACACTAATATACATTACTGTGAATAAGTTACTATGTAATTTTTTTAAAGCATACTTAAGTTTAATAATATATAAGAAAAGTTGAAAGAATATACTATTTTGAAAAAATAAACAAAATTGATGAGGAAACATGAGGGATTTGTTTGTTTATTTATTAAAAGGATGTGTCATAACAACTACATCCAAAACAGGATATTCAAAGAGTGCTGTTACAGAAATTAGAGAAACTGGCTCCCTTGAAGATAGAAAGAAAAGTGGTAGACCTCCTAAGCTAACAAAAGATGACAATAAATATTTAAAAACCCTATCTTTAAGAAATACAAAAAAAGCATCAACCGAGCTGGCAAAAAGACATTAACACAGCAACTGGGGAAAATGTCAGCTCTTTTTTTAATCGATGGCACCTACTTAAATTGGGATTAAAAGGGTGTGTTGCAGTTCGAAAAACATTATTACGGTATGGCAATAAAGAAAAACGACTTAAATATGCAAAACAAAACAAAGATTGGGCGCAGTAAATGTTTAATTGGGTTCTGTACACCGATGAGTCCAAATTCGAAATTTTTGGAACGAAAGGATGCCAATATGTTTTAAACACAGAGGAGGCTCTTTACAAGTTTGCGGCTGTTTATCTTTATCTGGAGTAGGTGATTTGATCAAAATAGGGGGGCGACTCACCGGGGAACGTTATGTGGATATCCTAAGGCACCATGCTGTATCATGCGGAATGAGACTAATAGGTCATAATTTTATTCTGCAGCAGGACAATGACCCAAAACATTGTTCCAGAGTGGCAATAAAGTATTTAAATGAAATGGCAGAGGAAGGAGTACTGGAATTGATGACCTGGCCTCCCCAAAGCCCAGTTTTGAATATAGTTGAGCATATTTGGGATTACCTGGACAGAAAGAAGGTTGAACATGCTCCCCGAAATGCTAAAGAATGTTTTGAAGT
The DNA here is from genome assembly GCF_038396675.1 of Hydra vulgaris. Taxonomy (NCBI): domain Eukaryota; kingdom Metazoa; phylum Cnidaria; class Hydrozoa; order Anthoathecata; family Hydridae; genus Hydra; species Hydra vulgaris. The sequence continues at coordinate 5,742,382 of NC_088932.1, read as the reverse complement.
ACTTCAAAGAGAATGGCACAACATACCCCAGGATTTTATAACTAATTTGTATGAATTTATTCCCCTAATATTGGCTGGGATTGAGGCAAAAGGAGGACATGGTAAATATTAAGAGTTTTTATTGAAGTTTAACATTAAAAAGTTTTTAATTGTTACATATTTTGTGTGAAATACATGTGTTTTAATAAGATTATAATTTAGAACTTAAAACTTAAATATTAGAGAAGAGTTCTCCAGGATTTTTTGAAAAAATGTAATAGGTCTAAAACTTATTCACAGTACTATATATGTATATGTGTATATATATATATATATATATATATATATATATATATATATATATATATATATATATATATATATATATATATATATATTATTCACAGTGCTATATATGTATGTATGTATGTGTGTATATATATATATATATATATATATATATATATATATATATATATATATATATATATATATATATATATATATGTAGTTTTGTTGTATTCTGTTAGATATAATACTGATCTTTGTCGATCTAAAAGTGATTGATATTTATATAATAGATCAAATATATTAAAATATTTTAATGAAAATAATACAACTTTTTATAGGACTTTAAGTTTCATGCCATTTGGCAATCATTCAGCTATGTATTCAAAATCAGTAAAATAAAAACCATTATAAAAATACAAATTTGCATTGCAACAAGATCAAATATTTTTTAATTTTTATTGTATTTTTATTTTTATCTATACATATTTAAATTTATTTTTTTATTATAAAAATATGTTTTTTATATTTATTTTTGTTATTTTTATTTATAATATTTCATTTTTATTTTCATCTATTTACAAAAACGATTAATTACAGTAATATAACCATATTTAATCCTTGCCGTAACCCTAACCCTAGGCTGACCTTGATGCTGACCCAAACCAAACCAAACCCTGTAGCAGCACTCCCTTGCGAGTCAGGCTATTTGATAGTTGATGTATGTACTTTTTGTTCTCTATAAAAGTTGCTTATGGAGACATTTTTTTTAAATAAAAAACGATGCTTACAACAAGTGCTCACATGAATATGCTATAGTATATATATATATATATATATATATATATATATATATATATATATATATATATATATATATATATATATATATATATATATATATATATATATATTTAATTGATAAAAAAACATCATGTTCTGTTATATATTATTTTTATTATTTAATATTGATATTTCGGCTTTTATCACACTAGTCCAAAATGGCTCAAAACTTGAACTTGAGTTTCCGAAGAAACCCTTCGGGGGGATTAAAGTACACATGTTCCCATTTCAAAAAATGCAAAAATTGAAATCAGACTATTTCGTCCGAAAAAGAAAGTTGATTTTGAGTTTTTAACATTTTATGAAGAAATGCCAGTTGACATAATTATTAAAAAAAATAATTTTGTCTCATTCTAAACTGGAAATACCATCCAAATGTTTCTATATGTAGCATATTTGTGTGCTGGAACATTCCGTTATTATGTGTATGGGTTTAGGAAAATCCTTAGTTTAAAAAAAGCGTACTAAGTGGTAGTTGTAGAAATTTTGTTTGAATATAACAAAAGCATAATATTTATAATATTGAGTCTTTTTTATCACAATTAAGTTAAAATAATAAACACTAAACAATTTTTATTCACATTTATTCTTCCAAATAAATAAAAATCACATTGATTATTTCTTTTTACATTCAACAAATGTTTGCTGTTAAATTCGACCACTGATGCTTCCAATTTCATTCCATATTCTAGGTAATGAGAGAGCCTTTTAAATCTAGTCCAATGAACAATGAAGCTGTGATGAATAGACTTAGTTGCTTGTTGGCTGTATTGCCCTAAAGACTCTGAGCAACTAAGTCTTGAATGTAATAAAAAAGTGAATGAACCTTTGAAGTGACACTGACGATTATAAGTTGAAGATAGGAGCTTTTAAAGCTGTTGATTTTATCAATAAAGCTTTTATCCAGGCATTGCCAAAGCAAGCTGTCACAACAGAATCAAATTTCCTGAATATGTCAATGATGGGAAATGTTTCAAAAGCGCAATTTTTCTCAGCAAGCTGTTGCAATACATCAATGTTTTTCAAAAGTTTGTGACACTTATTCCCAGCAAATTGACCTACATGAAAAGGCTGACAATTGATGTGAAGAGCTGATGGCCACTATCAGCCTTTGACCAGCGGTCCTTCAGTGCTTTGCAGAGGTGATTAACAACACCCAGGAGTAGATAAAGTTCCATTGGAGGAATGATGTCTAAGACAAGCATTCCATCTTCCCCAGAGATAAGGGGATCATGAATGAAATTTTTTAACTGCTTTGCTTTTTTTAGATCCTTACCAGCATTTTCAAAGGCTTTGAAACACTTCCATAGTGTTCCAATAGTGCGAAGATTGCCTTTGAAAGACAGATACTTGGAGTCTATATCACACCATGTGCATGGATGGGTACTAGCATGTGACTGCAATCCAAGCTGAGAAGTCAATGACTTTCTTTTAGGTGGACAGAGTGGTTGAGATAATAGATCCTCCTGGGTTCCAAGGGTGATTTTAAGAAAACCGCCACCTCCATCTTTCAAGTTTTTTAAGTTTTAAGCCAAGTTTTACTATATGATCAGTAAAAACTTGTCTTCTCTTCAAAATTTCATCTGCAAATGCAGAAAGTTCTTTGCAGTGGACCACTGTTTGATGACTGATTTTATTCAGATCATGATGAACATCAATTGTTGTTTGGGTGAAGTGATCAGAAAGCTGCTTACCAAGTTGAAAGAATTTCTCACGAAAGTTGGTCTCAACTATTTTGGATTTTGACACTTGATTGAGAGTTGTAGCAAGTTTTTTAATTCCTGTATTTGACAATCCTGTGTTAGATTGCACATGCACTAAATCTTGGGCAGTCAACTCAAATTCTTTTTTGAAGAGTTCTTTTTGACATGCAGGGCCTAAAAACGTAGTAGAAGTGAGAAAAATGAAATAGTCCATTCTATGTAGAATTTTCTTTTACTTTTCATCAATTTGGTACAAAGGTAAGTATTATTGTATTCTTTTAAACAAAGGCTTGTCCATGGGAAATTGATAAAAAATCATAATATTAGTTTTTTGTTTAAATTCATAGGTGAAATTACAAATATATCTGTATTATAAAAAGTAAAATAAATCTTCCAAAACAATACCTTGTGTTATAGGCAATCTTCCACCCCCAGATCTTCTTATTTTGATGGTTCCATGGAGAGATGCATCTTTTGAAAGAATTACAGATGATGCAATCTGCTCTCTAACCTTCAAATATTTCTTAGACTCGCTCAATCAAGAAGGAGGTTAAAACTCTTTCAGACTTTCTCATACAAAGAAAAGAAACAATTTTTCTGTAATCATCACGTGATTCAGCTGAGGCATTTTTAATGAAATAACTTGATTTAACACAATTCATATACCAAAGCAACTAAGGGTCAATGCCTTTTCCTGAAAAAAGAGAAAAAAACATTTTGCCAGATTGCCACCCGTATTATGACATTGTGCAAACTACAAATTTAGCATTTTTAGCTTAATTCAAAAAGCATTATTTCTGTCCTGTTATAATTACTTATACTTTGAACTTACAAATGTTTAGAAATATACATTGAAAATTTAGGATCTTTGAATATTAACATTCTTATTCTAGATTTTTTAGGAATGAGTGAAAATCTTAATAAAAAGAAAGATTGTTATAAACTTTTAAACACAATAACATAAAAGTTAATTTCCAAACACTCAAATATGCTACATATAGAAACATTTGGATGGTATTTCCAGTTTAGAATGAGTCAAAATTATATTTTCCAATAATTATGTCAACCGGCATTTCTTCATAAAATGTTAAAAATTCAAAATCAATTTTCTTTCTCTGACAAAATAGTTTGATTTCAATTTTTGCATTTTTTGAAATGGAAGCATGTGTACTTTAATCCCCACAAAGGGTTTCTTCAGAAACTCAAGTTCAAGTTTTGAGCCATTTCGGACTAGTGTGATGTATCGATAGCACTTTTTTGGCTGATACCAATGCTGATGGATGGGAAAAGGTCGATACTGATGAATTAACTAATTATTAAAATTTTGAAAATATAAAACCATACAACTTTAAATTGTATAATCTTTTCTCATGGAATCAGTACAGGTAAACAAATACTTGGACTCAAATCAGAGCCAAACCATTATTTTGCAAGATATTAGAAAAACTCAATTAAAAGAAAACTTTCAAAAAATAAATACAATTTTCGAGGAACACTTTTTATTTCAATTTTCAAAAGAAAATGGTACTATCATAAGCAGTTTACTTGGAATTCTTTATTAATTTATTAGTAATTTAGATATCTAAACAACAATCATATGTTTTTCAGATATCTAAACTATTTTTAGATAATTAAGTTGTTTTTATAATTCTTATATTTTGTGATGTTCGATCCCCACCATGTCCCTGGTAGTACCACACTCAACTTGTTTCTCGGCGCAGCGGCCTTGTTTGTCAAGGTTTGTGTTTCAGAGTTATAAAGTTGAGAAAGAGTTGTAACCATATCTAAAGTAGCCTCATCAATTGCAGTGGCCTTGGGGAGGTGAATTAAAATAAAATAAAAAAAACAAATAAAAATATAGAAATATAGTAGGCTATACTTGAACACATATAGATAACAATGCTTAAATAGGTTACTTTTAAGTAACCTATTTAAGCATTGTTATATATATATATATATATATATATATATATATATATATATATATATATATATATATATATATATATATATATATATATATATATATATATATATATATAAATTACTAAAAACACTTATCTAGTTTTATTCTTCAAAAACTTGTTTCTCCATCAGTAGGTTTATCAGGAAGAATGTCTAAACATCAAAAAATTCAAATTATAGAAAAAATATTTCACAGAAAGTTGGGTATTTTTATAATTAATTATGTAATAACTGTAGTTATTTTGCAACCAGAGCATCAACTACATTAGCAAGTTAAAAAATTAATCATGAAAAAAGTTTTTTAGAATTAAGATAATTTTAGTCTGGTCATTTGATTTTATGATTTTTTAAAAGGTGAAAACTTATTTTCATGTCTGTATTTAGAAATTAATTCATATTTTTTATTTAGTAAATTTTCTTGTTCCAAATGAGTAATAATTTCTAATTATTCATTTTTTGGAAATGTTATTATAAGCAGCCACAGTTATTTAAAATAGACCAGTTTAATTTAGAATTAATATTTTTTTCTTTTAGTTGCTAATTATATTTTGTCAGCAACTTTTTGTCTCTTTTGAGTATTTTTATGTTTAAAAAATTGTTTGTGGTTGGCATAACGTTTTTTTTCATTCACCCCTGGTTAAGCCAATATATTGTTTATCAGGGTTGTGTTGGGAAGAAACAATGCATTTGTAAATAATATTTTTTGAAAAGCATTTGCCCTATGAATGGGGCAGACAATTACAATTTTCAGTCTTTTTTTTTTTTTTTTTTTTTAAGAAACTCATTGTTATTAATTAATGCAAAATTATGGCCTTTTATATTTCTTTCAATATTTTTTGTACAGCTATAGCTTAACTTTCTGTTAAAGTGTTTCTGTTAAAAATTTTGTGCAGTTTATTAGAGGGAGGGAAATATTTGTCTACTAATTTAAAGAAATGCTTTTCCATTATTTGTTGAAACATTTTAGCTGTAGAGAGGGTTGAACCAAATTATATTTTTATTTTTATTTCTCTTTTTTTCAATTTTTGTTTCAAATTTATCTCGATATTTTTAAATCCGCTTTTTTTAAGAGCAGCTTCATACTCATGTTTGGAAAAGTTAAAAATATTTTCATTAGAAAAGTTTTGATTTAGTCTATTGTTAATTGAAGTAGGAATTTGTTTTAAGATTTGAGAGGAATGGTTTGAATTTATATTAATATAGAATAATTCATCATTAGGTTTTTTATAAGGCCTATAAAATTTTTCCAAGAGGTTAAATGTGACATCAAGAAAGTTCACAATTTTTAAACTGATGTTTATTTCAATTTGGAAGCCAATATTTTTTGAAAATTTTTATATTTTTTCCGATTTTGTTGAGGTTTTTGTTTGCTTTTTTTTTGTTGTTTTTTTTTAATTATTAAACCATCATCGCAATACTAGCCTAATTAATTAAAATGAATTATTTTAGCTAGGGAATTTAAAATATATAAGCCTACACAATCACAAATTTCTGCTCCATAGTAACTTCCAATGTTTAAAGCAGTTGTGTATGGTTTTTTTTTCTTCCATGTCTCATTAATAAAATAAAGTTTTTATGCAATGTTTAATTAGACAAATAGTGTTGTCTGTGACTTCAGTGTGGATTTTTCCACACTGGTTGAATTTGTCAAATATTATTTATAAATGTATAGTGTTACCTAATTTTCCAGAAAACATACATACATAAAGAAAATATCTTTATATTATCATGTATAATATTGTATACTTAAAAGAGTGCTCAATAGATAAACTAGAGCTATATAGTATATATGTTACCGCCAGTACCAGGAATTAGCTAAATGTTTATAATATAATTTAATATTGCAACTCTGAGTTTCATGTGTTACCACAATCATCAGTCAAGTAGTAAAAGTTTAATTTTGCTACGATTTGTTTAGTGGATGTTACGATTTGTTTAGTGGATGTTTATATTTGTATTTTGGGTTGTTACGGGATGGAAATTGATTAGTAGTTAGGTTAATAATATTATTAATTTGTTTTTAGTTGGCTGATAGTTGTGAAATAGTTACATGTTTAATGTTGTTTAAAATATTTTTTATGTGATAATGTGTATTATTTGTGTATTAAAAAATAATAAAATAAGAATTAAAATTGATATAAAAATATATATAATATTATGAAATATATTACAAATCTGTGTATGTGAGTAATTTATTAGGTAGCCTAGAGATATATGGAGTAGATTAATATAGTTATTTTTAGTTGTTAGTCAGGTTTGTAGCGAGCTTTGTAATTTATTAATAAGAATTTATTTTCATGGCAGCACTTTGATATAATTTCGGTTCTTTTATTTAACAGTTCTTTGGGTTTTGGATATGATATAATAGTAAATTTCTCATACAGACTTTTTTTTCACATGTATTTTTCCATTGGTTTACTTTTAGGCTATTTCTTAAGTATGTGTTAGTAATGTCTAAGATTTTTTTGCTTATTATTCCGATTTCGCTTTTTGCCGGGTTAATGAAATAGCAATCAGGTTTTGATTTAAAGTTTTCTTTATGGTCTTTTAAGGTGATAAATACTGGAGATTTTGCTAGGTATTCTATTCGGCTACTTAAATTTAGTTTTAAAGCTATTTGGTTGGGCTTTACCGTGATGATGGCTTGTTGATAATAAGTAATTCTAATGGCCAAGAAATGGAGCGAATGCGAAAAAATATAATCCAAAAGTTTAAAGATGTTGGATTTCAAATAGACATAAAAACAAATCTTAAATCAGTTAACTTCCTTGATGTCACTTTCATTTCAGTCCAAAACACCCATAAGCCTTTCAAAATACCCAACGATAATCTTATGTAAATATATATCTTCTAATCACCCACCACAAATTATTAAACGCTTACCTACTTCAATATCAAACAGACTATCACAAAGTTCCTCCAGCGAAGTTATATTTAATCAATCTAAAAATGAACAAGCATTAAAAAATAGCGGATACAAAAACTACTCCCTTAAATATCAGATCAAACAAAAAACACCCCTGAAAAATGGTAAACGCAATATCATATGGTTTCAAACCCCCATTTAATAAAAATGTCTCCACAAATGTTGCAAAAATGTTCTTGTATTTACTAGAAAAAAACTTCCCTAAGACACACAAACTTCGCAAAATCTTAAACAGAAACACTGTAAAGGTAAGCTACAGTTGCACTGAAAATATAGAAAAAATTATAAAAAACCACAACAAAAAAAATAATCTTCCCAAGAATTGAAAATAATGATCCAAAATGCAATTGTCGAAACAAAGCAGAATGCCCCCTGAATGGTAAGTGCAAATCCACAAATATTATATATAAATGCATCATCGCAACAAAAAACCAACCCAACAAAGTTTATATTGGATTAATGGAAGGTGAGTGGAAAACCAGATATAACAACCACAAAACATCATTCAATAATATTAAATACAAAAAGTCTACCGCCCTATCAAACTACATCTGGGATTTAAAAAACAATTTTAATGAAACCCTTATGCTAACATGGTCTATTCTCAAGTCTGTACCCTCCTACTCAAACATTATCACATAAAAATATTTTAAACAGTATTAAACATATAACTATTTCACAACTATCAGCCAGCTAAAAACAAATTAATAATATTATTAACCTAACTACTAATCAATTTCCGTTACGTAACGATCCAAAATACAAGTATAAACCGTAATGTTCACTAAACAAATCATAGCAAAATTAAACTTTTACTACTTGCTTGATGATTGCGGTAAAACATGAAACTCAGAGTTGCAATATTAAATTATATTATAAACATTAGCATTTAGCTAATTCCTGGTACTGCGGTAACATATACACTATATATATATACTATATACTATATATATATATATATATATATATATATATATATATATATATATATATATATATATATATATATATATACACATACATACACACACACACACACACACACACACACACACACACACACACACACACACACACACACACACAAACAAATAATTTTAAAATATATTCTCCAAAATAGAGTGCTCAATATTAAAGATACTTCAAATAGAGCAATATACATATATATTAACAAAGAAAAAACAACTTTTTCTATGGTACTTTAAGTTTCATGCCTATACGGCAATCATCAGCCATTGAATACAAATTCAAAAACAAAAAAAATCGCTAAAATTACAAAATACTGTGTAGTGGGATCTTAACGTCGCTAAGACATACTTGATGGCAACGAAAAAACAAAATATTAGCTAATCACCGGTGTCAAAAAAAGATAAGAGGAGTTACATCTACATATAAAAAGGCTGACCAAAATCTGAGAGGAGTTACATCTACATATAAAAAGGCTGACCAAAATCTGAGAGGAGTTACATCTACATATAAAAAGGCTGACCAAAATCTGAGAGGAGTTACATCTACATATAAAAAGGCTGACCAAAATCTGAAAGATCAAATAAATGTTGAAAGCAAACACCTTTTAATTAATCATGATGTTTTCAACAGAATTGAATTAAATGGCACCTCCAATTGTTTTATCACTCTAAAAGACCACAAGGATAATTTTTTAAACAACCCTACAGTTTGCCTATTAAATCCTGCAAAATACGAAGTAGGAAGAGTTTCTAAAGTTATTCTATCAAAAATAAATAGTGATCTTAGAAAAAAAGTTTGGATCAATCAATGGCCAAACTCACAGAACGTTATAGATTGGTTTCAAAGTATTAAAGAAAAACATTTATACAAATTCTTAATTTTCGATATAACTGATTTTTATCCTTCAATTAATGAAAATTTACTGAACAACGCTATAGCCTTTGCTGAAGAATACTTAATTATAAAACAAGATGAAAAAAAGTTAATATACCATGCCAGGAAATCATTATTATTTAACAACGGTGAAGCCTGGATTAAAAAAAGTGGAGGCTTATTTGATGTCACCAGCCTTTGATACCGCAGAAGTTTGTGAGTTAGTTGGAATATTTATCTTGTTTCAATTATCACAATCTTACGATAAAGATAAATTCGGATTGTATAGAGATGATAGTCTAGCAGTGTTTAAGAACCGGAGTGGCCAACAGATGGAAAAAATTAAAAGCACTTCATGAAAATTTTTAATAATAATGATCTTCTTATATCCATCAGCTGTAATTTTAAAATTGTTAATTATCTGGACTTAACGTTAAATCTTAATGACAGTTCTTTCCAACTTTACTGCAAGCCTGGTAATTCCATCAGTTATATAAATGCTGCCTCTAACCACCCTCCTAGTATACTAAAAAGTCTTCCTCAAACTATCGAACTAACGAAAATATTTTTAAACAATCTATTCCTACTTATCAAGATGCATTATTTAAATCAGGTTTTATCTGCAAATTCACCTACCATTTAAATAAAAAACAGATCCCATTCAAAAATCACAAGCGAAACATAATCTAGAACAACCCACCTTTCAGTACCAATGTTGCAACAAAAATAGGTCGTTTTTTGAACATGGTAGACCTGCACTTTCCGGTTGGTCACAAACTTCGTAAGGTATTTAATCGAAATACCATTAAAATAAGCTACTCATGTATGCCAAACATCAAGTCCATCATTAATTCGCACAATCACAGAATATTATATAGCCAAGGTAAAGATGAGGGAAAAACATGCAACTGTGTCAATAAATCCATCTGTCCCATGAACAATCAGTGCTTGTCGAAGAACATCGTTTATCAAGCGACCGTGTCGTCAAATGAACCTGACTACAAAGAAAAAGTATATTTTGGCTTATGTGAAACTCCATTTAAATTTCGGTATGCTAACCATCTAAAATCTTTTAACATTAATAAATATAAAAATGATACCGAATTGTCTAAAGAAATTTGGGACATAAAAGACAAAATGTTTACACCCTTAATTAAGTGGAAAATTGTAAAACGTTGCAATCCTTATAACACTTCGTCAAAAATTTGCGATCTTTGTTTATATACGAAAAATTACTTATTTTAAAATATATAGGTGATAACTTGTTGAATAAACGAAATGAGTTGATTTCAAAATGCAGACATGAGTTGATTTCAAAATGCAGACACAAGAATAAATTCCTCTTATCTTTTTTTGACTAATATTTTGTTTTTTCATTGCCATCAAGTATGTCTTAGCGACGTTAAGATCCCACTACACAGTATTTTGTAATTTTAGCGATTTTTTTTTTTTTGAATTTGTATTCAATGGCTGATGATTGCCATATAGGCATGAAACTTAAAGTACCATAGAAAAAATGTTGTTTTTTCTTCGTTAATATATATGTATATATATATATATATATATATATATATATATATATATATATATATATATATATATATATATATATATATATATATATATATATATATATATATAAACTATTTTGTTAGTTTTTTTATATTTTAATAAACCTTTTTAAATTTTTGATTCTAAATTTTTTTTTCATAATTTCTATTTTGTTTTATTAATTAATTATACATTTTTTTATAACTTTGTATTTATTTAGAATTTAATTATTAAACCAATTTTTAGTTTACATAAGTTTACATCAGTATTTCTTAACATTAGTTTCATTAATTTACATGCATTATATCTCATTTATGTTATATATTATTAATTGGATTACCATTTAATAAAATTTGTTTTGTTTTTCATTTTTGGAATTGGAATATATAGATAAATATTGTTTTGTTCTTTTTTAGCGCAAAAGGAGAATAATTTTCCTCCTCTTCCAAAGTTTTTCTGTGTGCAGCCATGTTTTTATCACGATATTTCACTCGAAATTCCTATAGAATCTCAAAAAACATGCAAAATATTGTTTTATCTTTGGCAATGTGAGTATTCATTTTTACAATCAAATTCAATTTTTTAATTTTTTTTTAAAGTTACTTAAAAAGTATTTAGTTTAATCAGTCTATTTCAAAAGTCTATTCCATTCATTTAAAAGTGTCATTTCAATCTGTCAAAAGTGTCATTCCTGTCAATTAAAAGTGTCATTTTAGTCAGTTAAATATGTTACTCCTATCATTTTTAAAGTATAATTCTAGTTAATTAAAGTCTTCTCAGTCAGTCAAAAGTGTCACTCCAGTTGAATGAAACCGTCATTGTGGATCAGTTTAGTTTTTAACCGCAGACCAAAAATATGACAGCAAATTAAAAAATTAAATATAATATTTAAAGTTAATAAATTTCAAAATAAATTTGAAAAGATAGTGACAATAGTATCTTCAATTGTTTTATATGCAAGTTTGTGTTTATGAAAGTATTGTTTGTGAAAGCAGTATTTGTGAAACTAGTGTTTGTGAAAGTACTGTTTGTTTAGTGGTGTTTGTGTAGTATTGTTTACGAAAGTAGTGTTTGTGAAAGTAGTGTTTCTAATTGTGTATTAAGTACTTTCTCCAAAAATAAAAGGACTTTTGTACACAGTCAATTTGTTTTTGCTGTGTATCACATTATATCAGATTTTAATGATTTAACAACTATTTAATCATTAAAATTAACTAACAAGCAGAAACTAATTAACTATTAAGTTTATATTATAAATGTTGTCTTTATGACTGCTTTTAAACTA